>NW_005054305.1:11897559-11897953 GCF_000277835.1 Geospiza fortis
ATTGCCAGATGCTGCAAAATAGTTACTTAAAACAACGCTAACAGTCATACCTCTGGGATCTCTCTTGAAATATCCTGGGGCATCCACCACAAAGGGCCCGATTTATCCCTGGATTCTATAACTCCATTGAGTATATGTGAAATGTAGCCAGGATGAATTTGGTCCTTTCTGTTGTGATTGGTAGATGCGACCATGTGGGAAACCTTTCCTGAAAACTGAGAGGGCTTCACCCGGGCGCCGCAGCCTCCGCGCCTCAGCACAAGCACACTCTATTTTGCTGTTTATCTCTGAATCGAGGCAGCTGCCCGGGATGAAAGGGACGGCTCGGAACGTCTCTCTGACACGTGAGACCGTCACGACAATAGCGGGGCGCGGGACCGGGCTGTCCGCCGGG
>NW_005054305.1:11898106-11898862 GCF_000277835.1 Geospiza fortis
CTAAACGAGCCCGAGCGCGCAGGTTTGAACAACACATCGCTCTCTCCCGGCTCGCTCCCCTTGGCCGGGCTGTGCTCCGGGTAACTCGCATTTTCCGATCATTTCCTACGGCCAGCGTTTTATTCACGTGCAAAGCCCATTCCGTAACAACAGAGAAAGTGCAGTTCATACATAAAGCACCAGCTGGCTCAGGCTACAGCGGCAGTAACAATGCAGGAACCCCAGCCCCCTTTCTCGGCAGCAAAAGTCACGCAAAGTGCTCCGGGATCGCAGCACCAAACTCTCGGAACCGGACTCAGGATTAGGGCTAAGCGCATGTATCCTCTGCGCTTCCTCCTTCCCCAAGGCTCGGGGACCTAAAACTTAGCTCTCCTCAGATAGTGACCCTATTTGCAGAGGTTTAATCAAGTTACAGAGAAATTGGTAAGGCAGTTGCACAGCCGGGACAAAGTGGAGCCGATGTTCTGAACCGACTTGTAAACACTATGCAGACTTATTATGCACACAGAGAGATGTGTATGCCTCTGTGTGTGTGTGTGTGTATACACACACATATGTTGTCACACACACACACACAAACGTGCTTTTCGGCTCTTTGACACATGAACTGCGGGGCAGAGTTTCTGCCGGTTTGTGGCGGACGCGATCTTTCTCATTAATAAGAGCCCTGGAAATTCAAGTCCCCCGCACCAACATCCCCGTCCACGCTGTTTCTCCGAAAAGATGTTATGGAAAATGTCTCCCCCACCCACTGCC
>NW_005054305.1:11898986-11899833 GCF_000277835.1 Geospiza fortis
AAAGCCCGGCAAGTGCCGCTGCCCTCCCTCCACCTCGCCGGGGAACTTGGTGCGCGGCTCGCCAGAGCGCAGCGCCCGCTCATGCAACGCGCCGCGACAACAGCACACACCGACAGCACAGATAAAACACCTCGGACGACACAAAACACGAGTCACCTTGTTGCAATAGTAGGGGTCCAGGCAGGGGGAAGGTCCCAAACAAGGCGTATCAGGAGCGGCTGCAGGCTGAGGAGGTGGCGAATAAAATCTTACGTCCATTTCACTAAAACATCAAGCAAACTCCTTTCCTTTTCTTTTGGTCGTTAATGTAGGTGCAAAAAAGGGGGATGTAAGAGTGTGTGTGTGTGTGAGTGTGAGTGTGTGTGTGTGTGTGTGTATGAGAGAGAGAGGGAGGGGGGGGGACACACAAGACTGAGAAGAATAAAAAAAGAGGTGCCTGACTTCAGTAGTCAAACACCTTCCCTGCCTCACATCCGTTTGTGGTTTGTAAAGAGAGAGAGAGGAGAGGAAAAAAAATCTCTTCCAAAAAAGCACCGGTCTGCAGATGTCTGCAAGAGAACCCACGAACCCTCCTTCTTCTACGGCAGGGCAGGTAACTTCGAGTACTTATTGTTTCCCCCGCGCATCGGCACCGGGGCGCTCGCTCCGTGCGTGCCGCTCTTTATGGGAGTCTCGGAGTTGGTTCGCTTCTCCCTCCCTCCCTCTCGCTCGCTCCCTCTGTTCTTTTCCCGTTCTTTCTTTCTTTCTTTCTTTTCTTTTTTTCTTTTTTTCTTTTATTATTATTGTTATTATTTATTTGCTTTGGTTTGGTGGAGTTGTATTTTGCTCGCCCACCACATCGAGGGCC
>NW_005054305.1:11900101-11900784 GCF_000277835.1 Geospiza fortis
GGCCCCCGCCCGTTACTATGGCACCCCCTCTGCGCCGCGGGGCCGGGCCGGGCCGCAGGGCGGCGGGGAGCGGGCTTCGGTGCCCTGCCTGGCGTGGTTCGGGCTCAGACTGCCGGCGTGGCCGCGGGCAAGTCTCATGAGGTGCCTCTGTGAGACCCTCGGACCCATTTCCGCGGACCTTTGGCAAAGTTGGGGCGACCCCTCTGCCCTGGCAGCCCTCTGAGGCTGGTGTGGGTCACGCTTTCAACAGAGCCCTCGTCTCCAGTCCCGGCAGAGTGGAAGCTATCACCCAGATTTTGTGGTGGCACACATAGGCTGTGATCCGTAAGTGTGTCCCAGAAAACAGGAAACAAGTTGAAAGTAAAGCGCACCCGTGAAGTACCTCGTCATCTGGGGTCTACCCCATTAATGGTGCTGCTCAGGCCTGAGCGCACAGGGTGGCACCAGGCACAGGATGACGGAGGGACATTTGAGGAGATGGCCTAACTGTGAGGGGAGGAAGGAAGGGGACAAGCGGATGGGGTAGGGAAAATTAGGAGGAGCTCAATTAGGAGCAAACAAGGGTGCTGACAAAGGAAAGTTCGGAATCTGGTGGGATGCGGGAGAGGGATTGATGAGCATAACAAGGTTTAACAGGCAAAAACAATGAAAGAAAAGGTGACTTCAAGACACCATGAGCAAAG
>NW_005054305.1:11900833-11909562 GCF_000277835.1 Geospiza fortis
AGAAAGAGTACAGGAAGGACACTATGCTGAGCTTAGATAGTGCCCAACACAGGAATTGTGTTATGAAAAGAAAGAAATGCCTTTCCTTCTTTAAATAAAAACGAATTACTGAGTGCCACACAAACAAGCTGAGATTATGATGATTAAAAGGAATGGTTACATTTATCAATCCTCATGAACATTTCCATCACAAACCAGTTAGAATCTTAGAAGATTTGTAATGCATGTTTCCACACAAAACTGTCTTCTCATCACTGAAAAAAAATCCACGGTAAAGATTTCAAGGCAGTTGCCTTGTGGGGGAGCAATTCGCAAATTTCAGGTGAAAAAATCACTGTTTGTGTAAGGATATACACATACATATACAAAGATATATAATCTGCGCCTCAGATATTTTGATATTGTAGAGTCCTTCAGGATTGTGTTATGACTTTCTTCCATGTCTAACAACCTGCTTTCATTAAAGTTTAATTATCTGAAAAAAATACGTAAGTAATGCAAATGAAACTCTAGAGAAAACAGGTTTGAAGCAATAATCCTATTTCAGGATTATTTGATCAAAAACATCTCTGAAGATACTTGGTTGTCAACAGAATTTAAGTTTGATGGCAATAAATGTTTTTCTTAAACATGCAATTACAAAAGGATCTCAGTTGCTTTCTTTTTAATAATGTTTGAAACCCTTCTGGCCTTGGAGAAAAGCTTGAAAACATGACCTAGAAAAAGCTCCAGAAAGCAAAGGAAAAGACATTAACATATTAAAAAAAAAAAAAACACACACACACAAAAAAACCCAAACCCTCATGATTTTTGGCATCTGACTCATTATTTTACATGTTTGGGATTAGACATTTTGAAAGTTGAAAAATCCTAAAAAAGATTTTCCTTTGCAAGAGATGTACTTGACGCCTGACAGATATATCACTGCTGCAAATGGCTGATATGGGGACCATAATTTGACAAAGTGAATGGGAGACAGATTGCAAGCTCCGTATTGAAAAGCTGCTGTTGAGAAACTTGTTATTCATGGACAGTGGATTAGTTTGCAGCCTGTTGTGGAGAGAGGTGGTAGAGATACAGCAATTCGAGATGAGCTGTTCTAGACAACCAGTGTGTGCAGGTGCATACAAGTGCATGCAGGTACAGAAATGCTAATGCAGAGCTGGAGATGTCAATACCAGAATGACTAGAGTGTCTGATAATAAAAAGTAAAGAATTGGCTTTTTATTTATGTGAAATATTACTGACTGCTGCCTTAGGAAGGGCTTCGGGTTCCTCGGAGTCTGTAGGAGTTTACAACTGTACCGTTTGCTTTGCGCAGCACTTCAAGTTATTTTCAGTACTTAATGATGCAGGCCCTGAGAGTTATAAAATTTTTGCTGCTACTTACAGAGATGATTTAATCATCAAGATGGTAAAACACCTGAGATTTGTGGCAGTTATCTGTACAGTTGGTAAAAATTAAAGAGCTATGTATATATTATTCTGTTAAAACATTCTTTTGTTTTGTAGGGAACATGTTCTCTAGGGTTTTCAGAATAATGTGTTTGTGGAGACCAGAACTGAAATTGTTAATAATATTGTAGATTTTGCCTTTATGGACTGAGAAAGCAAGGACCTTTGCAGGATAATTCAATGGTATCTCAAACTTGGCCACTTTAGCTCATGGAAGTGCATTTTCCAGAAAAAGAAAAAAAAAGTTGAAACAGATTTAAAAGAATAAATCAATTTTTAGAAGCTAAAAAGGAAGGAACATTTGTTCAGAAGGGCACTGAGTTTTTAAAGCCATTTAACATTCAAGTGAATGTCTCCAAAATAGTCTTGAAAGAGGTTGCTATACCAGCATATGAGAAGAGTGTTATTGCCTTTCTCATATAAATAGGAACAAAGGCCTTGAGGAACATGATCTTTATCTGCCAATACTAAAAAAGTTATTCTTTTAAATTCTGTCTGCTGGAGTTAGACTGTGCAGTGTAAATACTCTCCATGCAATGGAGAGCTCATATGGCATTCCTTGCCAAACAGCATTGTGGATGCAAGAGGTTTACACAGCAGACTGGAGACCTAAGAAGGTCGTTAGATAGACAAACCATAAATGGATCAGTAACTCCTCTGGGCTGAAAATAGTTGGAGGTAGAGGACATGGAAGTAGGTAATGGTAGAATTTGCCCTCAGTTTGGGCTGTCACGTCTAGAGCCATCATTGGAGGCAGAGTACTGCTAGGACACACCTTCAGTCTGAACCAGTCTGACCATTGCCACATTCTCATTTGAGAATGCACAGTCTTTGCAGTGGTCAGGTGAACAGAATTCAGTGGAACAAGTAACTGTGTCTGATATGACAGATTATTTTCTTGTGTGTCATACTGTCTGACCCAGCTGGTCTGTCTAGTGTGTTGGGAGGCCATCAGCAGACATAACTAATGTTCTCAGCCAAAGAGAAATAAAGTATTTTAGTTTAAAAAACAACAGTCCAACATCTTTTTGCTTAAATCTCACACATATATACACAGTTTTATTTGAGAGCACTAGATATCTGATCATCTGTTACAAAGAGCAGACTTCCTGGTCTTCCTAGAAAGAAGGAAATATGAGACTGTGATGACGGCTTAGTATTTATTATACTTAGGCTAGGCACCACAAGAATGTCTTCATGAGGCTGGCTCTTCTTTAAAGAAAAGTTTTTTACTGCATATTTTTAAAAAGAGTTGGATTGGAAAATCATTTTGCTTCTTGCTTTGTGCACTGTACTTTGGTAGCCAGGAGGAACAGATAAGCTATAAGGGAACCAACGAGATTTTGCTAAGAAAATCCCTCCTGCTTAAATTTTTGATTTACTGACTAACTCACAGGACTGTTTACCATTCATAACAAAGGCCAATGCTCATCCATTTCTAGATAGTAGTTAATTAAATAATAATAGGACAAAGGGTCTGTCTCTTTTGTGTGGATGTCCTGTATCATGTTCTTAATCTGGATATGACACTTGGGCCTAGGAATATGCAAATGATAATATATTAAGATTGCAGAATATTTCAAACAATGTAATTAATCTGGTTGTTTCATCAGAATGAACTCAAATCCTTTAAGAAATTGGTTCATTTTAAGTGTTGACATTCTGTGTATGCATTTATTAGTGAGCATAAATCAATGTGACAAAAAGAGATCTTCAGTACAGTATAAAAACTTAATAGGTGTAATATATATTTCAGAGTATTTAAACAGTTTGTAAGGCTTACCTGATAGTGTGTCAAACAAAGTGTTATCAAACATGTAATGAAAGAGCTAGCTATTTTATTATTTTAGGTATTGCTCCTGTCCTATTTAATTTGTTTGTGGTAAAAATGATGGGCTCCAAATTATCACACTTGTATGAAAAGAAATTGTTCTCTATATTGAAATACAAATCACTTCTAAAAGTTAAAGAAAGCCCCTGACTTCCCTTTGCTACAAAGCAGAGAGAAAACCTGAGTATTGCCATATCTTCTTAGTCCAAAAAAATCATACACAGGCAATTTAACACTGGAGGAGGAATTGACACATGGGTTGAAGCCGAACTGTGTTTTGCATCTCAGAAAAGATTCTTACAACTCATCTGCCGTTGCCCCCAGTAGGAATTAAGCACGAAGTATCTCAGAGAATCAAGAACTTAAATTACCATGAAAGAAATATAAAAATGTAAAATTCACCTTGCATATTTGCAGCTTTGATCCATTCCCATATGTCTCAAAGACACTGCCAGCTGGTTCAATTCAAATTACCAAATTAAATGTGGCCTTGTAGATGTGGGGAAGGTAGGCCAGTCTCAAAACATTTTACTGGGCTTTAGATTATTTCTCATGGTCAGAGAAACAAAGGGAAACATGAAGTTCCTTTTATTCTCTTCCTGTATTTTCTATCTTATCAAGGTTTTTATATGAGCTACACTGTCCACATGGTATGAAGAAAGGAAGGCTCAAAAATACATCACAGTGTGATGTATGCTAGTTCTCAATTTCAAGATATACTCAACTGCTAAGGTTGCCAATTTTCCACTCTTCCACTTATCTTGTTAGATCAGTCATGATACATCCAGAAGTATAAGGAATCAGGAATTTTCAGTTTTGTGCTGGTTTTTTTCTGAAGTGTACTGGAGGCCTGTACTTAGAGTTCAGTAACTTAGATTTTTTTAAAGGAAAGTTACGTTTTCAACAATTTATTTGGCAGTTTGAAAGCTGTCTAAAGGCATTTTGGTTTCTCCTCCAAAAATGGAGGATTGATATAAGTTGTATAAATGTTATCTGGAGACTGCATCATATACAGATGTGTTGAGAACAAATCTGTATTCATAGTTGGTACCATTAAAAATACCCATCTGTATTTGCAGGTATTTTACAAATGTACATATTAATATGTCAGCTGAATAGTCAGGAAAAAGTAAAGACTGAACAGACAACTGGTCACAAGCAGAGGAAGGGTCTGTATCACCAGTTTATCCATGGCATTCAACAGGGAATTCTCAGCTGCAAGACAGATGCCAAGCGGGTGATTAAACAGTTTTCAATGCAGAACAATGATGTCATCATTGTCCTATTTGATAAACCCCCAAACAGAGCTGAATTGCCCCTGCATGAGCTCCCCTGACATGAGGGTATCATTACAGGCTTCTTTTCTGTTTCAGATGTCTTTTGCTAAAGGAAAATTTTCATTTTCATTTATATTCACAAGGTCTCTGTGAAGAAAGAGATGTTTCTTAAATCTCCGGGCAAGGTAGGTGTTTCAACAGGAGGCTCCCACCTCAAAGCAGTGAGGCAAAAAAGTAGTCTAAATACATTCTTTTACATGAGTTTAATTAGTAGATTAATTCAAGCTCAGAATTATAGATGTTAATAGAGAGAGGGGTCCAAACTCTATTCTCTCTGAATACATATTAGTAAAGTTCAGAGAATAAAAAAATTATTTTTTAGGGCTAGAAGGTATTACAGTTTATCTATTATCTCATTTTAATTTTTTAGCTAGAGAAAATAAAATTACTTGCTTGAATTTATTTTTCTCCCTTTGGGATTTATGATTGCTGTCAGAAAAGCACCACAGAGAATGGGCACAGTTGGCATTTCAAGTGTAAAAGGTTGTGACTGAGGTATAGCAAAAGTATGTTGGGGGTTTCCATTAGAGCTTCCTGTTGTAGCAAATAAATCCCATCCCATTCACACTTGATAGGCTGAAACAGATATGCCATCTGCATGTCATCTGCAGTCAGTTTTTAAGGGGCATGATAAACTGTTAGGACTGCTGACTTGAGAGCAAAATTTACTTCCTTGCTGAGATTTTGGCATTTTTCTGGTGGATCTCTAGGAACTTCAGATCCCCTTCCTTATAACTGTTATGGGGTTTTTGTTTTTTTTCTCAATGGAGTTGTCACTCTTAAGTCTAATAAAAACTCTCTGTCTTTCTTTTCTGGGCTTTCTAGTTTGACAGTTTTGTGTTATAACTTTGTTCCACAATAAAAATAAAAAAGCTCTGGGTGTTAAGGAAGTCCTTGGGAAATTGTAAGTGATAGAGTCAGCATTTACAGAACATATCACAACAGGTCTGACTGACCTTGGCAGCAATAGGAGATCACCATTTCTCATGGATGAGCTTTTCTTGAATGTTGTCTTTTATGCTGTATAAGGCAGAAATACCTTTTCTGGGTCAAGGCTACTGCTTTCTGTTTCTCTTACTCTTTAACAGAGATTGTCTACTACTGTCAAGTATTATCTGTGTAAGGAATTTCTCTCAATCCCCTGTGTCTTGTTCTATGGTATCTTAAGATAAATCTACATCACTGGTATTATTTTATAGTCTTACACTGTTTTGTTGAGGATTATTTGTTTGAGGATTTTGAATCGTTTACTTTTATCGCAGTCAGACTGCAAAGATTAATGTTTGTGGACGTCCTCCAAATCATCTCCTTTACTCTGGCTACCAGAGTGTAATCAACACTGTTTTCTTGTTGGAATGGCCATTGTCTTTTCTTTTTTAGCAGTTGGCAGGAGTACCAGTTGGAGGGAATGAATCATCTACATTGGCTGTTCATCTTTAAAAATTGACTCTTCAGTAGCATGTGTAAGTATAACAGAATTAAATATACATATTTATCAGAATCTATGAAACACGTGGAGGGGAACTCCCAGGCCACATTTGAAATTAACAAGTTCCTAACAATTTGTTGAATGCATATAGATTTATAATAGCATCATGGAGACAGTTGCCTGACTGCATAATACACTGATAATAATTAAGTAAAACAAATAATAACTTGAAATAAAAGAGAATGAAAAGAAACTCATACTCGTTTACAGTTGTAGAATGTAGGAAAAAAAACTCCACCATCCTCCTAAGATACCCTCCCCCTCCTCTCAGTGGAATTTCCCTGCTTTGAAGTTTTCTTGAGAAGACACAATTTGCAATTTGCCCAAGAGGTCAGCAGGCCCAAACTACTGTACCACAGTGTAGGAGGTGGTTTCAAGGCTGACAGCCCCCTGGAAGGAGGATCTGCAAGCATCTTTCTTTTAAATAAAGTGTGACTGCCACTGGTCGTTGTTGTATTCAGGAAAAGGAGAAAAAGTCCATCATGGAAGAAGGCCCCAAGGCATTTTGTAGCACAGAGTCTTACAGTGTCAACTGCAAGGTACCTACTTAGTTCACTGAAGAAATATGTAATAGGTATTTACATATGTTTAAGTGGAGCTGCATGGGGGGCAGGGAGAGAGCTGAAGCATGTGCTTGCACTTGCTGAGAGTCATGCATGTCCTACATCTGCCTGCCTGTGTCCCGTGAGTGTGATTTGTAAGGTATGTGTTGAAAAATAAAAGCAAGAATATCTGCTTGCCAAGACTAATACATACATACTTTTCCTTCATTTTTCTCACATCTGTGTTTCTGTAATCATTTTAAAAAATGAAATTATTAAAAAAACCCAAACAAACAAAGAATAAAAACCCCCAGACTGTCCAGGGCAGAATTCAATCCACAAAGAGAATGCAAACTGAAATAACCTTAAAATAGAAAGTACCTTTAAGGAGAAATGTAACATAAAGAAGAGGTTTAAGGAACCTGAGCACAAGTCATTTTTGCTACAATACATAGCCACACTGAAGAGAGTAAAGGGTAGGAAGACACAATATTTCTGAATTTCCATGTCTTTGTGGGTTTAAGTCAGACCCTTAACCTTATTTGAATATAGTATTTTTTTGGTTTAATACATTTCATACAGAATGTATAAAGAAGATTTAATAACTGTCTCTTAGCTGTGGTTTATCTCTACCTCAGAGAAAGCTAAAATGAGTTTCTTGTGAAATGGCTGAAAGAGCATACACAGTAAGTCTTCTATCAAATTGTTTCCAGTCTTCCTGATTTGTAAAAGATTTTTTAGAAAGATTCTGGCTTTCTATATAGAATGTTAAAGTTTGATTCTGTGCCCAAAATTTATAAAGTGAACCACAAATAACCAGTGGAAGTCTAGCTTGCCATGTTCTGTTTTTTGAAACTCCTGAGATTACTTTGCTATCACATGGAATTTGTGCTAGTATTTAACCCAAGTTTTACTCTCAAAAAGAAAATTGTATTATAGTGTATTACATATTTCTGGCTATAATAGCAATTAAATATCTTGGAAGAAACTAATCAAATCCCCAGGCTTCTCTGTCTTTTTTGTTTTTCTCTTTCAGAAGTGCGTCACAGATAAAGGACTAACTTTGTGAACATATTCCTGTGGTAGAAAGGACAAAAATGAACAATTCTTATGTAATTAGTCACCCGACACAAGTGTTCCAGGATAAGATCTTCTGAAGTATCATAGCAGAAATATAAATGGAATACTTAGAGTTGCTGTTGTCAGCTGTTAAAAATGGAAATATTTCTGCAGCATTTCAGGTTCTCTGGATAGTTGTGCATCAAACTAAGGTATTCTTGTGGCATTGAACTGAACAAGGGTAGTTAACTGCTTTCCTCCTGCCCCAGAAGCCAAACAGCCCACTGGCACCAATTTAAAGCAACAAAATCAGGCTGGACCAGACTTGTGTTTGCCCTGCTTCCCTAGACTTTTGTCCATCTTAGATTGTATAAAGGCATTTCTTACATTTGAATGTGCTACAGTGGTTATTCAAATAGATGCAGTTTCCTAACATTCCAGCTCAAACACTGAAGTGCAGTAAACTTGAGCTGACTGGGCATCAAAAGGCATAAACCAGCAGTGTTAATACAATCAGTCTCATGAGATCACTACTGCTGAAAACTGGGACTACAGCCCATGGGTATTATTGTGTGTCTTCCATCAGCTTCTCAAAGTGCTCTCCATGCACACCGAAGAAGACCAGACAATTTCTCCCTTAACCTCTTGGAAATAAATTTGTTGAGATACACATGTTTTCACACACAGCTTAAGGGATATGCTCCCATAATTACTAGCACTGCTTATAAGTCAGGAGTTAGTGCAGGCACAGCATCCAGGTGTAGGGTGTTATTACTGGTTCTGCTTTAGAAACATACTCAAGTGTGCCTCTCTGCCATCTGGCATTTCTGATTCAGGAGAATATCTGTATTTTCTTGTCTTCCTTGAACATTAAAATCAAGGGTCAAGGTCTGTTTTTTTCTTTTGTACAGTTTGGTTCATTTGGGAGTTGTTCCTAACATAACAAAGCTGTGGTTTTGCAGTAGTCTTCAGCAAATTTAAATCTGTGCTGCTGCTGAAGATGGTGGTACAGCTCT
>NW_005054305.1:11909572-11931856 GCF_000277835.1 Geospiza fortis
TCCTCCTCCAGCTGCATATTCTGCTGTCTCCCTAGGGAGAATGAGCATACTTCTGGCTTCAAGGTCAGCTGTGTCAGGAACCATCTGAAAATTAGTGTGTGGCTCAGATCTTAGGTGGATCATTTTGTATTTTTGATCTGGCTGACTCTGAGGTGGCGTGAGAACTGATGATGAAATGAGAGGAGTATTTACCTTGGTCTGAGGAAAGGAGAGGGAGGGAGGTGGTGAGTGGGCCTGCCTCTTGGCACACTCCATACTTAGGATAGCTTAAGCCAATAATGAAACAGCACCTAAGAGTCTGCTTGCTAAACTCAGAGGTGAAATGTGCTTCTGGTATTAGGGAAGACCAAACACTGGAAAATTCCAATGCTTTTTTTTTTTTTAACTTTCTGTGTAGTGTAATTTCCAGAGAGCTTGAAGCAGAGCCATCATGCAGGAAAAATAAATAGTAGATATCAAGTGGAACAACAGTAAGAGTTGGACACCTCAAATAGACCCATTTTTCCAAATTTTTTCCATATAACTCCCCTAGTTTCCCCTAAAATGTTCTGTGGTGGGGAGAATGTTGAAAATACTCTGAAACACACCAAAAATTATCAAAAATGTGCACAAAATTCATAAGCTTCAACTGGGATGAAAACTTATTGAAATAAATTTTTTACTAACCTGTTTTTTTTTAAGCAATTCAATCCTTCTTCCTGAAATTCCTACCTAGACAGGCCCATGAAACCTGTGGTACTGGAGAAGAAGTGGTGCCTCGAAGTTACTCAACATGTGAGTTGGGAAGGGAGCAGGGGGACTGTGAGGGGAAAGGAGGGGGAGTGGGCAGAAAACGGATGGATGGATCTGAGATTATGCTGCAGCTGAGATTGAAATAAAATTTCACCTTAAAATGGGGTGGCTGCTGCTTCTATGATAGTCTTGGGGATAATTCATCTACCACTTGATAAATTGGCAGGGTTTCTTTCCAGGTTCTCTTTTCTATTCTCCTTTATGCTTTGTATGTGTATACATGTGTGTGAGGTATGTGTATGTAATTTTCAAGAGATCTGGCCCTTTCTTTCTCCTTGGCTAACTTCTGAAATAGAGCTGTCAGGATGATTCCAGCATTTGGAGCCATATTCTTCCTGACAGAATATAACTCTTTTTCACAGTTTTCCTTTTTTATGGCCTGAAGTCAATGGGAATATTCAATGCAACCTAAGGTCAGGTTCCTGAATTTTAACACAATTTCCCATGAGAACTAGAAGAACGAAAATTCCTTTAAGACAGGGAAGAAAAAGTGGAACGGTAATGTCAGGACAAAACACTTGTTATGTGGCTTTAAAAAAGCAGCTTGAAGAGATTTCAGATCTAGGGGGAGGTGAGCTTCATTTAATTTAACAGCAGTCACAGAGTTATCAGTCACTTATACAAAAGGGTTGAACTCTCAGCAATTGCTAGCTCTGCTAGCAATCTTGAAATTCAGTCGGCCAGCTGCAAGAAGGTTCATCAAGTTAAGTCATTTCAAAAATGTATTGAAATATAGCATATGCAGCCATATAAAACTATATATGATGAGACAGGATTTTAAGCAATGCCTTAGCAATATAGCTGTATGTATAGCCATGGGCTAGACAGAAATACAACCACTCTTTTCTAGAACATAGAAAAAGGGTCGGTTATGAGCTGAACAGGTTTGACTGATTCATTTATGTCTGATCAATGATATTATTTGATGCCTTGGAAGGCAGAGGTTGTGCACATTCAGTCAACAAAAAAAAAATTGTAATACTGAAAAGAAATGGTGATGTTAATTTATTTTCTGCAAAGGAAGAGGTTTCATGCCTGTGCCCACCTCCACAGAGTGGAAATTCACAGAGACCTAGTTTTTATCTAGGCAGAGTTTCTCATATATCAGTGGAAATTTTAGATCTCTCTAATATCAGTTGTACTTTGAAAAAAATCTAAATTTTCTTGTTTTACATATTTCTGATGTCAAGTCTTACATATTGCATTACTGAAATAGGATGAGAATGAAGGTGTTGCTATTTACAAACTCTTTGAAGATGTAAGGTGCTGTATATATATATAAAAATCATCAATTTCATATGAGTCTGGATGTGCTAAAAATGCAGTACATTTCATTGGTGATAAAGCATCATGATCAATGAAGAATCTGAATATTAAAGTTAGAGGAGAGTATTTTATTTTTATGATGTCCCTGTATATGTTCCATTAAGAAAGTCAAAATATGCTTTATTAATGTAGTATTTCAAGCTCTTTTTGCTTCCCCAAATGTCAGCTGTCAAACTTTGTTGCCATCCTTGAGAACAACTAAAAAGTGAGACATTTTTCTGTTTGGAGGCACTTACCTTCCAGTAATAAGCCTATCTTACCAATGGTTTAAAAAAGGTTTTAAATTAAAACATTGGCTAAAAATTGTATCTTATGATATCTTTTGATGTAGAATTGCAGAGATTAAGATAAACTCCACAGAGTAAAACATGCTGTAGGTAAGAGAAGTGGAAGCAGTCTGGCCTGTGGCAAGATGAACTACAAAAAGTCCAGTTTTATAAATGATGAACAGTCCAATTACATTTAAGCTTTTTATGGAAAACCTATTCTGCAGAATATTTAAAGTCTTGAATGTGCCTCTGTTGATTTTGTGCTCTTTCTTAATTTTTTTAGTCTTTCCATAACAGTTATTTCTATTCTGTTTTCAGTCTGCTTCATGTTCCCTTGTCTTACCTCTTTATCCCTTTCCCCCTCCTCCACATCCTTTCTCTCTTTCTCATGTAATCTCAGAGCTGTTAGAAAAAATGCTGCTTTTTTTTCTGTGCAGTGTTCTTCAGCTTTAGCAATTTTCCATTTCACTTCTTTCTTGTTATACTTTTTCCATTTAATATTTTGGGAGACAAATCATTTTATTTTAAGTTGAGCCAAATACACCATCACAATGTTTTGGCCCATGTTAGTTTTTTTTCAAATATAAAGTTTACTTGCAGTTTCCTGTGCTCTCCATTTGACTGCTATTAAAGGAGGAGGAGGGGGAAAAAAAATATTAACTTTTACCATCAGAAGAAGGTGTGTCTTTACAAATGTCACTGTTTCTTGTCCCTCGTTTGTTTTGTATTTGTAGTAGCATGGAAGCTCTGCAGGATTGTTTACAGAGCCTGGGTCTCACAATAACATAACTTGTTTGTAGGATGACATTGGTCTGGAGCTAAAATGATTACAGTAGGTTTTAGGGGATGATGCACTCTGAATGAGTTCTAAGGAGGGAAATAAGTTGAATTATGTACTACAAAAAATTGTTAGGACAGTGTAGTGTTGTGTGGGCAGCTGTGGGTTATAAGAGCTGGTTTGGAGGTGGAATGCAAGTGATTTTAAGTAGAGTCCAGGATTTTTTAAATCAGAGAAGCTTTTATCAAAAGAGTACCTTCTACTAATAGCTACTGTATTTTCAGAGTAAATGAAGACTGAAGGAAACAGGATGATTAATTTTATTACTGATTTCTGTTTATTGCCGCAGAAAGCATCTCTTTACATTTAATACATGACTGTTCTGTCCTAGCTGATACTTTTTTAAAGTTTATATAAAAAGGCTGTATAAAAGTGGACAAAAATGATGACACTGCTTATGATACAGGAAAGCTGGCAAATAACTACAGTGCCACAGCATTTATGCACCATGGTGATAGGTGCCTTAGAGATACAAGCAAGAGAGACAAACAGAATGAGTCAACGTATTGCCCAATTTGCATAAAATTTTTCATAAAATAACTTCCAGTGTTTGAGAAAGAAAATAAATATTTGGTGTTTGGGTTGCTATGGTATTGTGGTAGTGAAAAAAGCAAAACTATGAACAAACAGTCTATGCTGCATTATGAGTTTACTAAGCAGACAGGCTTCTAAGTAACAAAGTGAATATGAAAAAAGGCTTTAATTATGTAGAGGTTAGTTGTGATAACAGCTAGTGTAATGACAGCTTTTTCTGTCCTCTTCACTTAGGAAGATCTTAAACACTGATTTCAAGAAACTCTGAAGAGGGTTGTGCAGCAAGTGCTGTGAATTTCTGTATTTACTCATTACTTTGATTTACTTCTTTGGGCTTAGTGATAGAAACAGCAGGTTTTGTCAGCCTCTGAGAACATTTCCTGCTTTTCCTTTCAGTTGGGATGAACTGAAGTGAACTCATGTTTTACTGTGCTTCTTTTTGATGGAGAAGCATTTTTAATAGATTTTTCAATCCAAGGGGGATGAGTGCTCTCTTTTGCATGCTCTTCTACACTAACATCTGGTTTCAGCAGACCTCTTAAACACAAGCCTAAGTGCATCCTTAAATATTTGGTTGGTCATATGCCTAAAGGAATACAGTAGGCACATTAAAGAGCAGGATATTCTTAAGTGCTTTTTTGAATAGAGACCTAAATGGGAATGAAAAGACAATTATGTACTTTTAATTGCATGCATTAATTAGCCAAGTATATGTTTCATTTACTAACATTATCTTTTGTAGTTATATAACTTTAAAGATTACAGAAAAGTACTTAATCCAAATTTTGTTCAATAGATGTGTTTTAATAAGTATACTTACCCTCAGTATAATTTAGCTGCAAAGGTGTTGATAAAGAATAAATGGTTGCTTCCATTCAGCAGACATATTTTTCTAGTAAATGAACTTGCAATACTGAGAAAAGGGTTTAGGGGGGATAAAGAAAAAAAGAAAATTGAGAAATTAATGGTAACTTTTTGGAAGGTGCATCAAAGTTTAAGAATTTTGTGCCTTTGCTACAGTGTAATTATTTTTCAATTTTTGCTTCTGACTGAGCAGGCAATAACCTAGTTTTTTCTGTTAGGCATGAAAGAATGAGCAAATTTAAGAATTAAGTACCCAAACAGAATAAATATGTCATTTTGTAGTTTATGAAACATTTGGCTCTGATAATGCAGCTCAAGAAAGTCATACTCTTTTCTAATGAGTGAATGGCTTGAAACGTGTTCAGTATCACAGTCTGAAAAAAGTAGTTACTTTATCTAATTTGCAATCCTTTTGCTAGGGGCAAGGGTAAGAAATTTAGGGATGAGTTAACATATCCAGCCCTCTTATGGAACTGCATGGTACTCTTAGAGGGGAGGGAAAAATAATGAGCAGAAATGATAGCAAAATTAGACATCAGTATTACACTAGAGTTACTCAAATTTAAGCTCAATAGAATAGTCACCTGAAATATATTTTTTTAACTCTGCTTAACTTTTTCTGAAAACTCTCTCAAGAATGGTATATTTTACCAATATTTTTCCTTGCAGATAACTTTAAATAAAAGGAAACTATTCCCCAAATGCATACTTGTGTAAGCATTTGGAATTCAGTAAGTGTGTTTTCATTATGACTGAACAATTTCAGCTGTGAGCAACTATATAGCAAGAAGAAGAAAAAAATGCATCTTTGGAGGTAAATTAAATTGCAGTACCCAAAGAATTGGGATCTGCCTTTTATAATTTAGACATGAGAAAACTAAAATAAAAATAAAGGTTCAAACTAGATTCTCCACTGCTTTCAAATGCCTTCATATAAAATGAAATTGAAATGCAGTATAGGAAATGACAGAACTTAAAAATATTTTTCTCTGCATTTTCAACATGTACTCATCAATGTGTACTCTGTAAAGATTCTGTCTACAACTCAAAAAGCCTTTCTAAATGAAATTCAGCAAGAAACAATGGTCTGTCTAAGCAGAAATGATCTTATCCAGGACAGTCATTTGGATAGTGTATGGCAGTGTATTTCTGTACATCTATGTCTATGAAGACAATTTTATAGAAGAGGTAGGGAAAAGACAATCCTGATAATATTATTTGTAAAGTATCTCTCCTCTGAATGATGTTTCACCATCTCAAAGACTAATTAGATTGCATTATTGCATGACTCTCTGGAGTTTTGCAGCTTAGCAATAAAATCCCCACAAGAGTCATTTATCATGTCAAAGGGTAAGTGGTATTTTTTGGGGTATTCATCTGGATAGACAAAAAACAAACACTGCAGTTTGGAAATTTGTAGATACATAGACATAACCTGTGAATGAGTGATCTGCAAGATTACAGACTGGATGTTCTTTAAATAGAAACATGAAAGGCATTTCTGTGCATAAATGCTAGATTGTCTTTTTTAAATTTCAAGATACTTTTAGTTACAGCCAGCCCTCAAGCACTTCTGGATGCTTCCAAATGCAGTATCACAATGGCAGTCAAAAATATGGAGTGAGTCCACAAAGGTATAAGGAAGTGAATTTTGCACTTCTGATTTTTTTTTTTTTTTTTTTGATGGTTTGGTTCTATTAGCCCTAAGCAATTTGTGTTGCAGGCAGGCCAACGTGTCACTGCTAGTGTCATAGTTATGTTCAGCAGTCTCCTTGGCTGAAGTTTGATAAATGTATCTTTGGAGGATCATAATTTTTCTAAATGGTATGATTTTTTCAGAGAGAACTTTGATCTTGAGTCTGCAAAAATCAACACTTTTGATTGACTTTAAAAATACAAACAGTGCAGTCCTTTGGGAAAGACCCTTAATTTCCAAAATCATGTCAGGCTGGACTCTACAGACAGACTTTTATGCTTAGTACTGTGAGTGCTTATCTTGCCTAATTTCAAAATACCCCTGATCGGCTGCAGGATAAGGCCAGGAGCATTTTCATCCTGAGTTATCAATGCCTGCAGTACAGAGACATGTCTTTTTTGGATAATGCCAGGAGAAATGTAAATGCATTAACCATGCATTGACCATGCAGAGCAGCGTAGTCTTTTACATTCAAACTCTATTGGAATTCTCAAAGTAAGCATTCTTTTCCCCAGCTAACCTATATAACTTAACTGGTAGCTGTTAGTGGTCTATCAATTATATGTGTGGAAATTTTGGCCTCCAGGGTTCCCACTTCAGAAAGTTTCCCAACTAATGGTTTCCTGAGTATGCAGGGATAAGGGACTGCTAAGGGCTTAGTAACTATGGCCTTCTCTTACAGAAAGGGAGATTTAGTTGTCTTTTGGGTATAAGGCATTTAATTTTGAAAAATTTACTGTTTTACTTTTTTAATCTAGTGATGGATCCTGGGTCTCTCCTGGTGCAGGCTGTAATCCATGTCGCTCACCTTGCCACCATCTTACTTTCTCCATCTCTCCTAATGAAATTTTTTGGCAGGACAAGAGCTGGAAAGTACTTCTGCATCAGGTTTTCTTTGGGAGGAAAGACTTTGTGAAGTGTGAGGTGTGAGGAAAGACTCATTCCCCTTTGGATTATGAAAACAGTGCTTATAATAAAACTGTATGTTGTGACTCTTCAGTGGATGGAGGTCTGTTCTTCTATGCATGCTAAATGCAGCATAACTGTGTAGATTAAAGACTTTTAATAGTCCCTTCCCTTTGATATTTCCAGTTTCTCCTGAGTGCACTAACTTTCCTAGGTAACTTCTGTTGTGTGCCATACCTAGGTCTCCCCAGGACTTCTTTAAGAAATTTTGCTAGCTAAGCTGGATGCCAGGAATTCTATTAAGTGGTAAATTGTCCTGTCCTCTCTCCTCCCTTCTTCCCCATACCCAAACCCCCCCTCACTAAAAAAAGGAATGTCTTTATATTCTAAAAGTTGTTATTACACCGTGCATTACTGGGCTAGGGAAGGACTGAAATTGCTACTTATACTCATTCTTCATTATGTGAGTGAACTTTGGTAATGCAAAATCATTCAAAAGTACTGTTAACCAAGAACTTGGCAATAGAGAATCCTGCGGGCAGAGAAACATTTTAATCCCTTTCTTCTTCAGAATTTAAAAGCTTTCCTTATATTCAGTTGGGATTCCCTCCCCTTTTTTTTTTCTGGGTTTATCCTTACAAGAGAGGAGCTGGGAGGTGGAGCAAAAAACATTGGTCAGAGTTACAGGAAAAAGATCTTCCATTTTTTGAAGATGCATCCAAAAGAAATTATTTTTAGTCTTTAAAGTATGATGCATCTCACCTAGTTTCAGGTGTCCCTGGTAAGGGGCAAAAAGAGGGTCACCCTGAATTTTTCCAATTGGATGTAGAAAGTGGTGGTCAACTCCAAATTGCTCACCTCACCTCACATTTTCTTGATCCTTCACCACTGATTGTAAGGCAGAACAAATCAGCTTGCCACTTAGAAAATAGGTATTTTAATAAGGTTAAAACTCAGGCCTTAAAAATCATATTTCCTATGATATTTTAATGCTAAAGAATGGAAAGAAAAAAGACTGTTTGGGATTTTCAGAAGACATTTAACTTCCATTGATTTCAATGGGACTATATGAATATTTTGGAACTTAATGAGGTTTCTGAGTACCTTGAGAAACTATGTCTGCAAACCTGAGTTTCACTGAAAAGAAATAAAATTAAATATATTAATAGCTACATCATACAAGAAAATCAAAATTTGATGTTTTAGACAGTTCCGTAGCTTTCAAGATATTAAACTTTTGCCCACTCATTTCCTAATAATTGGATCTTCAGTTTGTTTAGGATGGTCTGGATGCACCAAAAGATTCTATGAAGAAAAAGATTTTTTATACAAATAAACAAATTCAGTCAAGATTTGTTGGTAGTGGGAAAAGTTAAAAATGTAACTTAATTTTTGCCCACCTGCTTATATCTTTCTTTCAGACATGATGGACTTCGCTTTAATAAAGTGTGCCTGCTGTGATGTTGCTGCTATTTCTAAATGGGATGTCTCATTCCTTGTGATATGAAACTCCACAATTCCATTTTATTGGGCAAGCAAGGCAATCCTTCGTTAGCTCAGAGCTCCACTGGCTTCAAGAGGGTGTAATGCCAAGGTGTAAAGTCTTCCATGTAGAACCTTGCATGAAAAATTTAGCAGGGTTGAACCTGAATTTGGCTGTATTTGTATTTCTTGCAGCTGAAATATGCTATCCTGTGATAACAGCATCAGTAATCTTTTAGTAGGTTATTACAGAAAGTGAACAGCACTATGTTTATAATAAACAGGAAAATGTATAGAGTTATTAATTAGCATAGAAGGACATATACATAAAAATTATGAACTAAAATGGAGAGCATGTTCTGATGTAATGCATTTTTGCTGGCTATGTTGCTAACACTTGTATTATTATGCAAATAAGCAAATATTTGTAGAAATCCTGTATTTATGATTTAGCATTATTAGATAATTTCAGAGGGAATAGCTGGCACCTCCTTTCTTATTAAAACACTTGTGTAGTCACTGGAGCGATAATTTTAAAATTATTTTAATATAATTAATATAATAATATAATTAATAAATGAAAGAAATATAAATAATAAAAAATGAAATAATAATATAATATTTTTTAAGGATCATACATATATTTATTATTACTCTAATTTTCCCCCTATGTAATTTTTAACAGCAGTATGGAGTGATTTTAGTATCTGTTTCAGCAGAATATTTCAACAATAACACAAATCTGTTGCAAAAGTTACTACTTGAAAAAGTTCTTGTACCTTACAAAGTGCTACTTATGAATGCAATAAGTGACATAAATATGCCAATACATCTGACTTGATCTAAATCACCCTAAATCTAGGTGACATACCCATCTGTAAAATACATCAGAAATAAAGTCCAGGTGCATCATGAAGGTCAAGTTAAGTAAGTTCTGTAGTGAGATCTTTGATAAAACTTTATTTTGTTAATTATAAGATGTGAAAATTAAATAAATGCTAGCTTCTACAATGAATGAAATAATTTCATCCCAAATACAATAACCGTAAATTTTGCATACCTAATTAGTCTTCTTTCTATATTAAGGCATGATGATTAAGTTTTTAACTAGCTTACTACTGAGTTAATTATTTCCAGAAGTATTATTACTGACATGTTATTTGGCTAAAGCAGGCATCCATCTATATCTTAAGAGTATTTTTGATACACTTAGAAAAACCAGTAACTTTATATATTTCTTCCTACTACTGTGATAAAGTGTTGATAAATTTAAGTAGTGTGTGTTTGCTAAGCATTTTTTGGTTTTCTTTTTTTCAGAATAAAAGAAAAAATCTCTATTGAATGTGCAATGGAAGCAAATGTTTTTCCAGTTCAGCAGTTTCTGCTGAATTGTAAACAATCGGGTTGTTTCAAAAGGAGAGTAGCACAGTCCGTAATTCCGACAGCTAGTAGTAGTTTAGTTTACTGCTTCTACCACCTGCCTGCTGACTTAATATTGGAAGCAAGAAGCATGCAATTAAGTATGAGGAAATGAAAATAAATGACACTGTTCATTGCACATTACAAAGTGCCTGGCAGAAAGAACGCAGCTTGCCTGGACCTGATGACCCCAGGGGAAAACATGTCTCATGCCTGGGAAAGCGCCAGCGAATCAGACACTGACCCTGACTTTATCTACTATCAAATGCATTGGGTTCCTTCTTAGCAATTTGAAACTTTTTTTTTTAATTATAATTGAGTTCTGAAAAGCAGGGAGATATAACATGAAACATGTACTGAGTGTGTGGTAGAAGCTGCAGGACACCAAACGTGCTGGAGTATTTTCTTTATCATTTCTTGAGAAAAGTTATTTGGATTACATCCTGAATTGGACTAATTTGAACTGGTTATTAAATTCTAAGGTTTCTAGAGGTGAAGAGGTTTTTGAAAGATTACTTCCATCTATGCAGCAGTATTGCATTCACTGCAATATTACTGGGTATATAACTCAAAACCTCACCTCATTCCAGAATCTGAGTTCTTAAAACCTGTTTCATTTTAAAATGTCTGTTTTGTGAATGCTTTACTCTTTTTCCTATATATGGCTTATACAGTGGTTAGAACACAAAGTAATAATTGTATTTATGTAATTTCTCTTAAATTGTCTATGCATCTTTACAGAGGTAAGTAAATGCTATCCTGATAGCATTTACCTGAAGAAACTGCACCATAGAGAAATCTGATGGCTTGCTCAGAACATGTAACAGATAAAACAGTAGTCGAAAGTGAGATAACCAGCTGTACAAGAAAATAAAGGTTTTCACATAAATCACGTTATTTTGCTACAGGAGTCAAATATGTCTTTTTTTAGATGAATGTAGATGCATTACAAATGAATTAACACATTACAGATTACTGTAATGCATTAATTCAGCACTACTGTCTGATTTAGATGGCCATGTATAAATAGTGGGGAAACTTTCATAATGAAAGCAGAAGCAAGTAGGGATTTTCATGTGTTCATGATCTGGTAAAAAGATAGAACTCAGATGAGATATGGCAAAATTTGTAGACTTTTCAGTGAAGCTAAATAGCCAGAGAATCTTATAGAACAGATAATTTCAGGTAGAAATGGTGCCAAGACTTGGTGGTTTTTAATTATTTCATCTTGAAGAAAAGAGCATCTTGGTAGCTTGATAGGTATTGTTTTGAGTATAATTTTTTTCAGTCCATAACCCAAAGGTAAACTCAAGGGTGCAAACTCAGAAGGAATTGAAACCTTTTCGGGAGTCACAGACCCTCCATTCCAAAACCACCAACTTTCACTTTTCTGGCTGTATGCAAGTACATTGATCTTCTTTTTCTTAAATGTTGTATGCACCTCTGTAGAAGGATTTTTTTTCATATTTCAACCAAATTTTAGGTAAGTTCTTCACATTCTATGAAAGGTAGTCTTCTTTACTGCACTTCTTCACAGGGCTTTTTAGACCCCAGTAGGAAAAAAAGGGTATTTGGATGTCAGTCATTGAGTCTCTGTGAGGTAAAAATCATGTGTTTCAGATGTGCTTTCTATCCCTAGTCCTGCACAACATGAAATATGGTTGACAGCTATATTACCACACTGCAGATTGCAAAGCAATTCGCATTCACACTTCTAAGTGCCTCTCCTTTCAAGACTTATGGATGTATGCCAAATTACTTGCATTGTGGTATATGGCCTTCTATATGTACTTTATAGAATAGGTCTCTGGTTTCCATTAAAATCAATGAAGTAGAGACCAAAAGAGCTTTTCTGAAATGTTTACTAGATGTCAGACAAGGTTAATAATAAAATAGTTCATGTATAATATGCATCTTCAATATATTTCAGTGTTTATGTTTAAGAAGATATTTTCTGAATTTAGGATGGAAGTTCCTCAGCTAAATTTAAATGTTGAGTAGCGTTAAGTTCAGCTGTCATTGTTTGCTCCCCGTTAGTGTCTCTGTAAAAAATGAATATATGATTTCATACCCTATTTAGGGAAGTGCTTCCAAACATAATGGACCAGTAGCCATTTAAGGACTCTAAGGTCTTGTGCTAACAAAATCATTATGGTTATCTCAAATGAAATGGGAAAGACAGAAGATGCCCTCCAATGCCATTTCTTCTAGAAAAATCAGTGACTGTGCCATGTCATAAAGCCTCGTTATTAGTCACTATTTCATTACAGCAGTTCTTTGTCAGACAAGTTAAAGTGAATGATCAGCAGTGATAGTATAATAATATGATTAATTTATTAATAATCATTAAAATATTAGTGTGATTGTTTTCATGCATATTACTATGGTAAATGAGGCAAAATGGTGGGGATTAAAAATAAAGACCTGTGACAAACATTACAGTGACAAACTGAATTTTGGGGGAGAGAAGAAAAGAGAGAGATGCTCTAAAGTTATCTGAGTGAAATATGGACTCAAGTGAATTTAATCAGTGTGTTGAAAATTGGCTTAAAGTGTGAGGAAAGACATTAAAATGAGTGTATGATGGTGGAGGGAGGGTACATTTCACCTTTCTATTTTTTTTTCAATTATATTATTTAAGTTTCCCTTAGGACTACAGTACCAAGAAAAAAGCAGCAATACAGTTTTAAAATTGTCTTGAGATTTAGGGGGGGGGGGGGAAAGAAATACATGGAAGTCATAAACACTGGCTTGTGTCAGTAATCCTAAATGCGTGAGGTTTTTGTTCTTGTTAAAGGATGTGTTTAACCACAGTGGGAAGTGTATAAGTTGGGCTAGTGACTTGTTTTTCCAAATAGCATTGTATTTTTGTAGCCCAGAGTTCCACTAAGTTGTGTTCTCCAAAGGATAAATGAATTGTATGCGGTGTTTTTCACTTGAACTTTACCATATGTGAAAATTGTTGGTCTGTACCTCAAAGATGTTCTGTAAAATCATCTACTGTGGTTAGGAAACGTCAGCATGTCCATTTATCAAAATAACTTGGAAGAAAATGTAGTGAACAGGGACCTAAATGTACTGGAGCAGTTGCACTAGGTAATTCTCCAAAAGTAAATTTGAAAGTGAAGCAAACTGATGCTGTTTAGAAAAATACTGGCCTAGTTAGTAAGACAGAAAGTTTGCTGGCTAATTTCAAAATATAGAAAAGAAATTTCTGGATATTAAATTTAGTTTTTAAGAATTCCTGTACTGGAGCACACTCCCCCTTTGTCTCTGAAAATAATGCATGGAGGGTAGCAGTTGATTCCAGCAAACAGTGTGAGTACAGCATGGTCTTTCATTTGATATGGCCACGTACGCTCGGCAGTTGCTTCTCGTAGCCCCAACCTCCATGAGCCTCATCTAATCTCTTCTAACATCTATCAAGTGTGTCACAGCAAGAAAGTTTGTCCACTGAAGTGGCAGAATGGAAAAACAGAATCTCACAAGTGAGAAATACTTATGCTTCCTTCACCAAGCTGTAAAGAGTCAACCATGGTTATATAAGCCTTTCCTGCAGGGTTTCAGCAGCTCTAAACATCCTCAACTAAGGTGACAAAAATAAAAAAAAGTACCAAAAAATAAAATGTAAACAGCATGAAAACAAATGAAGGCAGAAAAATTAAACTTACAAAAAAAGTTGCAGCCATCCATTATATTGAAATAACTAAAAAAAAAAAAATAAATTAGAGGTATTCTTAGTTTTTTGCCCAGGCTTTCTCTTGCATTTCAACCAGATGCTGGAGATGAGGAAAATGTGGACAAATAAGATGCCTGAAGTAGTTTAGAATGAGCATTAATGCAAGACACATTTTTGAGTCAATAGGAAGTTTCTTGGTAATAGCAGTGAACAGAGAAAAATGAATTTCCACTCAGAACTACTGATGCTAAAGTCGAATTCTGCGCAGATTGCTGGAGAAACAACTTTTCTAGAAAATAGAGGAAAATTATGGCACAACAGTGACTGCCACCTGCTGCAGTCCCGAGATAAAATGTGGGTGCCAGGATATTATTTCCCAGCTGTTATTAGCTCATTGGTGGTTTCTGTAAATGTGCTCCAAGAGAACTGCTCTGGAGACAGCTAACCAGATTTTCAGCTCCTGACAAAAAAAGACATTATGAGTGTGAGGAAAACATCAAATTCTCACTTTAAGTCCCTGGTCTCCTGTGCAAGGACCTTCTGCCAAAATATTTTCAACTACCTCTTTGATTTGTCTATTTTTGTCCTTTACTGTTGGACTGAAAGACTACAGCAAGTCCAGAACTATGGTATAATAAAATCCAGTGTTTCTTAAAAAATACTGAGAGCAAGCTTATATACTTATCCAAAAGAAACATTGGAGACAGCTTCTACATTTTTGGTTTAGCTTGAAAGCATAGACCGAAGTCATGGCTGCTGGTCCAGAGCTGCAGAATATAGCAAAGCCAGCATTCAAACATGTCTGGTAGAAGCTGAGGATGCTCATATTTCTTCACAGTGCACACGTGAGTGTGGTCTAGTATGATGTCAAGTCTACCACAGAACATATCTTGCCTTTTTGGCCTCAGAATTTTATGGAAAATGAAGAAGTTGCTATTGGCAAATGTGTATAAAACAGTGTTGAAAAAATAATGGGAGGTGGTGACTTTTTACAGTGGAAAAGAAAAATCTCTTCAGAAGACAAAAAAGGTGATCTATTAGCATAATAATGTCATCAAAGAGCAAGTGTTATAGTATTTTATATTTTTACACTGCTGTTCCATGAGCATACAACAATAGCAGGTTAATATATCAAATGTATACATAAAGTCTTCCCACTGTGCATAACTGTTCCATATATTACTGTTATATCTTCTGAGATTAAGTAAACACAGAGTGTAATGTACTGTACATAAATATAGCACTACTGAATCATAATAAAAATTTAAAAATACCTTTTTACCATGAGAACTCTGTCAGACTCTCTCAGGGAAAATGTTGGTTAGCTGAAATGAGAAGGTTTTTTTCTTTTACCAGAAATATACCAACTTCAGCATAACTTGAGTTTCAAGAAGGATTTTCTGGTTAAGCCTGAATAAAACCTAACATAGACAACCAGCCAATGGATGTCTGTGAACCAAGAGGGAGCAAAGGTCAGTTTGTTCTTCTGTCTTTTTTACATAAGAGGCTTGAACCAGGATTTTCCACTTAGGTGAATGCCCTCCCTCTTGCTGGTAGTTTTAGTTTCCCCCACCAAATGTGCTCCCATTGTTTTAAATATGTAAGTGACCATTTGAAAGGTGGAGCCTCAGACCATTTCTAGCATAGCAACAGGGGAACTCAAGGGGAGGAAATGATGTTCATGTTCTCAGAAAACTTTTGCATATTTCCAAAATCAGAGTTCTGACAAATTTGAAAGTAACAAGGGTTTGAAAGTTAAAAATAAAAAGGAAATTTGAAAGATATTCATGCATTCTTGAAATAGCAGTATTTCAATAGGTAAACAGTGCAACAGTAAGCAACCTCGTTATTTACTGTAAAGGAAGTAGCAGTGCATACCAGAATGTGGCCCATGTTTGTAATCTGTGGAGACAGTGACAACATCTTGTTATGGCTAAGAGTAGAAATTCAATACTTTCTACAGACTTCTGGAAAAGCACACTCCACTATGCCAGCTCTGGCAGGTCCGCCCATGCGGCAGGCAGCCGAATGTCAAAGCCAATTGCTGATCCACCAAAGTGACAATGAAGAGTTCAGGGCTGCATGGGCTGAAGACAACATGAAAGAGAAAAAAAATGAAACCACTATATTTACTTCTGTGGTCTTGTATGAGTTTGCCATATTACCTTCTTACCCTGCATTCATTTCACTTTCAGGCAATCTCCTGAAACATAATTTCTTTGCTTGTCCCCTTGATAGAACATTTTACTTTATTTAAAATATTTGACTCTATTTGCAAAGGCAGGATAAAAAAGCATTTTATTTGGGCTATGAAATGAGAGAGTGAAGCAAGTTCCTGCAAGCAGGCTGCTTTGTTGAGTCAAATTTATACTCTCATTTTGAGTGTGGAGCTTATACCATTCTTCACTTCTCAGGAAAAGATAACTCTTTACGCTAATGCATAGTAATCTCTGTACAATCCCAACTCACTTTCTCTGCTTTCAGCCACACCCTAGTGGGAAATTTCTCTGAGAAATTAACATGAGAATCAGCTTTTAACTGCATTTTCAAATATATTTATTGGTTAAATTTTTTTTGTAGTGTTATGACAAAGAGATTTTACTAATTAATACTAATAGGTCTGTGATAACAGATAAAAGCCAGGCACTGGAAAGTGCTACGTGTGGACCGTTTACTTTCCTGGAACATTTTGAACATGGAATAAGTTAAATTGCTGTTATTTTCAAATCACATTATAAATTGGAAAAGTGGTGAGTAAAAAAAATAAGGCATTCACCAAGTATTAACTATTAAGAGTGAAGTTAAGAGTTATAGATGGTCTCACACTGTTTTTATTTTCTGTGATCAGTATAATAGAGTGGTTGTAGATAATAGATAATGCCGACTATTTCAGTATGGGTGTCTTGCAAAAGCTAAATAAATAAAAAGTGACTTAGCTTTTATTTACCTTGCAGCAGGTGAACAAATAAGGTGACAGTGAAATAAATTATTTTTTCCTGCCAGCTAAGCATGTCGTCAATCCTTCTTACTAAAGTAATGAAGCAAGGAAACAATATTTTGTTTTCTTTTCACTGTGGTGGAGGAGTTTTACATCAAAAAGGAAGATAACACTTCAAATTTGAGGATAGCTGTGGCATGGTGTTACTGTCGCCTTCTAAGTCCTGCTTGCTGTTTTAAAAAAATCTCAAATGGCTCTAGACTATCCTGTCATGAGTATTGCATCCTAGAAATTGCTTGCATAACATGTAAAGAACACTTATGGACAATTTATTTGGGTCTCAGTTTCACTGTGTTGTGGAAATTTTGTTTATGTACTACACAGGATTTCTTCAAGGAAATGCTTGTGTCTTCTGTCTAAATCAGATGCTCAGAATTTCTTGTAAAAGTGGGACTGTCAAGTGCAAAAGAAAAAAAATCCTCATTTATTTCCTTCTAATTCATTGTTTCACTTGGGAATCCAGACTTCAGTTTAAATTTCAGGGATGCCATTCAGAGCAAAGTATTTGTAGAATTTTAAAAATGGCCTTTTATAAAGGCAGCAGTGAAAATGATGATCTGTTGTTTACTTTCCATGGCAAAATTGCAAGGTGGTTTTTCTCCATGGACCCTTTGATATTAGACTATTAAATCCACTTTCACTATCAGTCCTGGACTTCTGCAGACTTCTAGACTACGTACATATGACAGCTTTGAGAAGCAGTGGGAGGAACGTGAAAGACAGTGCAAAACTGAATTCTGTGTCAACTGGGCAAATTGCCAATAAATTCAATGAAGCTTTTCATTAAATTCAACATGTTTTACATTAAAGCTGAATTTGGCCCACTGTCTACAACTATTAAAGTTATAGAGATTTAAAAAGTTACATAAAATTTAATGTACTTGAAAAAATTCAGTATAATGTTGAATCTATTTTAAACCAACTTGAAAAATACTTTTAAATTATCCTGTTAAGGATTCATATGGTGTGTGGTTTCTCTCTTTATTTTCTGTCTGGATGGATCAGATGAAACACATGGTGATTGGTTCCCAGAGTTTTCTGTATACACTTGGCAGCATCAAATGAAAATATGCATTCGTCTGTTTATAAGAAAATTCTTCTGTTGTTGTGAGATTTTTTTAATGACCATCATAGAGTGATAGATAATTAAGATTGTTCTCTTTTCTCCTTTAAGTTTGTCTTAGATTGATGTTATAATAATGGCCAGCTTCTTTCATCAGTAAATGTCCAGAAGTTAAGGACTTTAAGAGCTCTACAAAGAAAGACATACTTTTATGTCCTAAAGGAAGTGGAAAAATAGCATTCTTTTCCTGCCCATCCTAAGGAGGTATGAATAGAGAAGTTAGAATAAGACAGATCAAACAAGTCAGTGAGGGCTTGCAGGATTGCAGCCCTATTTAGGATCCACTGTTCTAGTTTTGCAACTTCTGTCTAAGCACTAGGAGATGTTTGCAGACAGGGAGTGTTATTAGTGATTTTTTTGATGGAAAGTTTTTGGGAATAGTCTGGACAGCAAATCGCATGGTGATATGTAAGGAGATACAGGGAAGATATCAAAGCTAAAATTTCTTGTTTGCATGCAAATTGCGGTGAGTTTTGCAGTGTACATTTTGCTTGGCTGAGAAAGTTATGTTCATTAGGTCCTAATTCTTCAGCCAAACCCAGAGGGGAATGCAGTTGAATGCATCAGGTACATTCAAGGAAATTATGTGAATAGAAATGTGTTTTCATAGTGAACACTTCACAGCTACAAAGCCTTAGGTCATATATTTGAATTCCACGCTATACAGTTCCCAGATCAGAAGGCAAAATTCCTGACCAAAGACTGTGTGCTGACACTTTTGAAATTCGCAAATGTCATCCATTTATTCCCTTGTGTCTGGGTGCCATTTGCATCTGGGAATGTTATGACCAAGAGGGTACTACAGGTCATTTGGTACAGAAGACAAAGTTATATTTACGGATATTAGATCACTAATATGTAAATTATCCTGTAAATTCATTCAGGGACACCAGTTTTGAGTGTTGCCAAGTTAATTTATTTTGACAACACATCTGTAAGATAAGGAACATTAGCAGGATTTGGCTCATAACCAGACAGGTACCGAGTTATCCCAAAACACAAGAGTTGGCAGTTACTTAGGGTGGAAGTCAGCACATGATGCTCAAAGCACTGCTCAGGGGAGTTCAGCTGGTTTACCTCCTACCTCACTGGGTTTTTTTTTTTGTGTGTAACAGGGTGGTTAGTCCTGCATGAGGCATGAGATGGCTGTTTTTCCAGCAGCATTCACGATCTTCAACCCAAACTGCAAAAGCGACAATGTTTTCTGTAAGCCTGCTCCCTTTCCTTGTCATAAGTTTTTCTCTCCATATTTTGGCCAAACTCCAATTATTTTCTTTTAAAAATATATCCAGTTACTTGATTTTCCCTTAATGAAATTCCATTCTGTTCATTTCAAGAACCCCTTTTCATTGCTGGCCTTGGTGACAGTAAAGTGACTTTTGTCCTATATTGGTTATGTTGCATCAAAGTCTACTTCAGGCTTAAAACTGCCCTCTAGCAATTACTCACTATTTGAATTTATCCCTGATTATTTAACTAATAATGGAATAACCTCAAAAACTCAAGAAGAGTCAGGCAATAATGTGCAATTCTTGATGGTTTTTATTTTTATGTTCCCCTGCCACCACAAAGAGTATCCTTTAATTATGTATTTGAATTATTGATGCTGCTCAATTGTAGAGAACCCTATCATCTGAGTGCCTTTTATTTGAATTTCTATCATTTTACTCTGCCAAATCTATATAGAAAAATACAGCATTTACTGTAGTTTACTGTATGTTGTCAGTAAACAAATGAAGTAGGACTGCATCTTTCAGTGACAGGAAACACAGCTGAAAGAAGAAAAAGAAATTACACAATGACAAGAAGAACTGTGAGCCAATAGGAACATAAAATGTGTTCACCTTCTTGTTATCTCACAGCATTCAGATGATCATAACAGTTTAGAAAGCATACCGCCCACACCACAGGATCTTGCTCCTCTTTAATTTTCTCTAATTTGTGTAGTGAATAACCAAATACTCATAATGCAATTAGAAGATAATCAGGCTTGTAATTATGTTAATTGCTGGAGACTTACATCAATCCTCCAGCAAAGTGATAGGATTTCAGGGGAACTATTAACATGGGAAGAGAGAGGAAGCACACATGAGAGAGAAAGAGATTGGGGGAGTGGGTAAATTGATGAACAGCTTAGGCTTGTATCATTGAGCAACAATGAGAATACAATGGTGCAACAAATGAAAAGGGCCTCAAGGGGAGAAGCTCAGAAAATGAGGTTTTAGGTACCAGCAACTCAACCTCTTTTGTCTGTTTTCTTCCCATAAATAATCATGTTGTGCATCTATATTTATTGTAATAAGCCCAATTCAGAGAAATTGGATCCATAGCTGAACAGAGAACAAAGGGGAACTGTTCAGCTATGCAGCAGTTTGCCATGTCTCCCACACCACTGAAAGAGCCACTGTATTACCTTCTGTCCTCGACTCCTGGGGGTATTCTTTTCTCATGGTGATGTCCGATATTACATTTAAAGCCATAATACTGCAACTGCAATGGGCTGTCTCAGAAATGTCATGGATCAGTCATAATCTCTGAAGAACATACAATACATAGTGGACTGACAGAATTTATAAAGTAATCCACAGTGGAAATGGTTTTTTGTGTTTTTATTTACCTTTTTGTCAGTACCTCATCGAGGTTGTAATGATTGCTTAAGTCTTTTGAAAGTGAGTTTTGTCAGATGTAGTCTGATATAAGTTGTAGATGATGACTGTACTCTGTTAGGGTGGCTATTTCTCAGTTTACAGAACAGTATTCTGTGTTTACACTACCTGTCAGAAATTGACTAGCTGGCTTTAAATAAAAATAGATTTTTTTTAAAGAGTATAGTTATTATTACTAAGTTAGTTTTTTGTAGTTTAAAAGTTAGTTCCAACATGGAAAATTAAACTACTAAGGATCAAGAAAGTAAGATTACCCTTAGACTAGTAATCTTTTTGCCCACAGCTGTCATGATAAAGATAATGAGTAAAATCAGTTGTTTTCTGTTTTGATCCGTATGTTTATACATACAATTAAACTAAATGGCATTTTGCAACATTTGATTTACCCTAGGAATATACCTAGATATAAAAATACATTAGGTTTTGCAACCCCATGGAAAAGCACATTTTGTCATATGTATTTTAGTGGGCATTAGACTATTATTTATGAGCTATGAATAATGATCTAAAGAGCCGAGGGGTTACGAGAAAACATTTAAACATATTAAAGTGCCCTGTTTTGAAATATTTCCTATAAATGACTTTTTCTGTAAATTTGATTCAGGTTCAACTATCAAGTGTCATTGGTCATTCCTACCATATCATGTCTTTAAATTCCAATTAAGTTTGATTTCTCAGTTCTCAAAAGCCTAGGAAGTGTCAAAAGAAACTCTCTTTCAAGGGCTTCATCTACTAGAGATTTCTCCCTCATTGTTTCTTCAAACAGATGAGTGCTGCATACCTTGACTTCAGCCATGACAACACAATTCCCATGAAGCAGCCCTTAAAAATCACTCTGGAGCTCACACAGCAGGAGACTGAAGAACATAAACCCAATGTAAGCCCAAGCTTCCTTACACATAATTCCTCAGCTCTGTGGGGCTGCATGCCCCTCTTTGGCCCACCCTGGTGTACCCTTGTTGCAGGAGTGTGGCAAATACGGGAGCTCTGAATTGATCCAGGTCTATTCTGGGCCCCTGCAAGTGTCTGAAGGAACTGTGTCTGTCTGACAAAAAGATTGAGCATGTAATATGCTCGGAGGACATCTCCAAATCTAAACAATCCAGGTGAAAAACCAAGAAAGGGAACAGCACTTTCTTCTTTCAGTGCCCTTCCCACATAGCTGTGCACAGCACCCAGTGCGGTGGGGAGTGGATGTGCTCCCCATCAGGGACATGGCAATGCTCAGTTTACTTTATACAGACTGACACATTTAGGCCTTCATGGAGCTGTAAAATTTCATTTTACCTCAATAACACTTCCAGAGTTCTGAAAGTGAAGCTTTGAATGCCAGTTTTCACCCAGAAAATGACGTCCCAGAAAATTTAAGTAAAACAGAACAGAACATAACCCTGTATATTTGCATTTGCTTCTTTTTACTTCTTGCATGAAAGGTATTGACTGACACCTCTCTCCCTTGTTGGTAAGCTTTACTGTGTGTAGTGTACCTAATAATAATCTTCACATAAATGCAGTTGTGTAGATATCACAACCTTATTGTTACTAATTTTTTATAGATATTGCAATGAGCAATAAATTATAATTTAATTAAGTACTCTTGTAGATGTGGATACAGTTTTAAAACACTGCCACACCAAGCTTAAGTATGATCTAATTTTACTGTCTTTTATTGAGCTGTGCTCTGGATTCCCA
>NW_005054305.1:11931893-12049744 GCF_000277835.1 Geospiza fortis
GGAAATACAAGTTTAAAAAGTGTATTCTGAGTAGAAATTTGAAAGAAAGAAAGTTTTCTTCAGTTATGACTTGCTTTCATGCTTCTTTTGGAATCTTCCTTGGATTGTACCTATCAGCTGCAAGCTCTTTAAAACTGGGCTTATCTGTGCTTGGAATTTGGGTTTGCTTGTGCAGGTGGGATAAGGGTTTGACTTATAAATCCCAGTGGTGGTATCAAGTGAAAAGGTCTCTTCAGGGCCTCTTGGCACTTTCTGTTGGTAGCACAATAACTGTATTTCATGACATTGTCCAGGATATGGAGCCCAAGCAACAGAGAAGGCATTATTATCCACAACCTCCCTGTGCTGGTTTGATACCCTATTTCTTTTCACCACAAAATGTCTGTTCTCCTGGCTGTCAAATCTCAGGATTTTTCTACAGATTGGATTCTAGATTTCAGAGATTCTTGCCTACCACTGTTCCTGTAGCTGTCTTTTTCCAGTTCATTCACAGAGTGTCTGTATAATTGAAGGCCTTGGAAACTGCTGCCTGACCTGCCCAAGGTTATCCAGCTTATGTAACATTTCAAGGAGCATTTCAGACCTGAAATAACTAAAATATAATCAGTGGAACACAGTGAGGCTCATTGTCCTGATACCCAGTGCCCCCAAATGCAGCAAGTCCCAGCCTCTTCTCAATTAATTGCATCTACCATACTTGCAAGGGTGGTGTCTGAGAAGTTGCTGTACAGGGATGAAATAGAGGCACACAAAAAGAAAACAAGTATCAATGTCTGCCTTTGTCAAGATGTCAGTCAGGGAGGAAATTTTCTTTCTTCTGTGGAAGAAATGACTGTACCTTTGGTAGCACATTCTGTCCCAGCCTACAATGTAAAGCAATAGCAATCCACACAGAAAGAAATGAAAGGATCACAAAAAAAATTCTGTGAATTGAATGAAGTTCCCACCACAGATCTATGTACCAGAATCAGCAGCAGAAAAAGCAGAAGAAAAGGATTGTCCCCCATCAATGCCTCTTGGGACTCCAGCTGGAGTACTGCCATCACATCTGGAATTCCCCAGCATAAGAAGGACATGAATCTGCTGGACTGTAAGAGCCAAAATGAGGGATGCAGGACTCCAGGGGCTCTCCAAAATGCAGGTTGTTCCATCCAAGATGTTACAGCAGTCCAGGGTTGTGGGGGACAGAGCCTGTGCCTACAGCTGTGAGCTCCAGCTGCAGGCAGGCCTGGAGACCCTTTGGTTTTGGTTACATTACATTATATACTTTTCCTTGCTGAGCATCTTAGTACAGTAGAACCAATCTATACCTTAACTTTCATCTATAGCCTATCATAACTACTATAATTACCATATTCATGTTACTGTTCTCTAATCACTAAGTTAGTACATTACAGTTTAAGCTAGAAATTGTTTTTCAGTTTTCTTGCAGTGGAAAATTTTGAGATCTTTTTTCTACTTGGAACATCTGCTGACTTGTTTGCCTGTGCTATCTTTCTGCTTGGTAAAAACATCTTCTTGTTTGAGGTGGGTTTATCCTTTGCTCTAAGTCATAAAAACCCCTTCTAACTAACATACCCTTTGCCTCCTTGGTTATCCAGTAAAACTGGCTCAGCAATTCTTTTCTTCTATATCAAAACTTACTCTCATTTCTATTCCTTCATCAGACTCTATATTTAAAAATCTTTCTGCTAGGCATACATATCTGTGAGACTTTCTTGTCAAATTTTCATCCTTCCCAACACAGGACAAAGTCCAGAGTAGGCCACAAATGGATGGAGCATCTCTCCTATGAAGACTAGATGAGAGGATTTGGGTTGTTTAGCCTAGAAAAGAGAAGTCTCTAGGGAGAACTTAGAAGCACTTTCCAGTACCTAAAGGGGCTACAGAAAAGCAGGAGAGGGACTTTTACAAGAACATGTAACGACAGGACAAGGGACAAAAGTGACAGAGGGCAAGTTTAAATTAGGTATTAAGAAGAAATGCTTTGAAGTTTTCAAGGCCAGATTGGAAGGGGCTTTGAGCAACCTGGTCTAATGAAAAGTCTCCCTGTTCACGACAGGGGGGTTGGAACTAAATCGTCTACACAAACCAGTCTATGATTCCATGATGTCATTGAAAACCTGTACATTTAAAAGAGCTTCTTCTGCAAATAATTTCAAACACATAGTCTAATGGTAAAACAGCAAAGCATCATTTTTCCCCACTGTAACATCACACATCTCCATGCCCATGACTGGATTCATTAAAGGAAATCTACATAATTGAAGGAAATGTACATAATTCTTATTTTCTGCCTTGAACCTACCCTGAGCAATGGTGGGGGTGGGGAGGGCCTCAGGTTTGAACCAGAAATGGGATGGTTAATTTCTTTTTCTTTTTCTTTTTTTTTTTTTTAATTAGGAGAAAGTAAGCTAAATTCAGCATTCAAAATTAAATCACATTAACAATTGTCTTCCAGCTTCTGTTATCTCAATATTGACAGTTTCCTTGTCAGCATAGAATTTGTCAGCTGCTGCCTTGTAGTGATTTGGAAGAACTTGCTTTCAGATATCAGCAGTCTCTAGCTTGTGAGTAGGTGGACGTATCCTTGAGTATTCAAGAGCCAGTATGGCAGAGGGTCAGAGGCAGCTGTTCACACAACTTCATTAAAATTGTCTCACAGCAGTTTTGGAAGCATTTCTTATTACTGTTTATTAGTCAAAATGATGTTATGATATCATCACGCTTTTAATTGTCCTGCCACAACCTTCTCCCAGCATATGAACAGAGAAAATGCAGAAATTGCAATATGCTCAGATTTCCCAGCATTTTCCACATATTTATCTGCTCCCACATACTTTTGGTCCATGGTGGATCCATGCTGTGGCATTCTTACACAAGTGCCCAATGGCAGTGGCACACATGCACCCCCAGGGACAAGCCCCTTACTTTGTATCCCCAATGCATGGAAGTAAATACAGCAGCACACTTCCTCTGTAACAGAAGATGATGAGAGACACATGTGGATGCGCATCTACCATGTGGGGGACCAGCTGTGCCAGCTGCTGTAATTACTGCCAGTGGAAGATCAATATAGTACAACACAATTCTCTTTTGATGAGAGCAGTATCTGAGATAAGTAGGTTTGGAGTTTGTATTATTGCTTTTGTAGAAAGGACATCAACTTCTTCTAGAGCAGAGTGTGAAAAATGATGCTCTAATCATCCTGCCAAAGATATCAATTACCAGTGCTGGTTGGTCATTGTTTTAGGAGGAAAATACATGGATACAAATCAAGCTGGTCTACAGTGTGGATGTTCATTTGTGTATTTATAAAATTAAACTACTTATCACTGAGTGCCTTGGTCAAGGTAAGCTTTGCAATGAAGAAAGGTTATTTTTTCTAAATATATCTTCTTATTCTAGGATTTACATGAAAATCCCAGTAAGGCCAAGCTATGGTAGCACCACTATTCAGTCAGGAAAAATGCAATTAATTTTTTGGGGGAGTGGGAAGTAGACAACACAATAAAAAGCCTTTCCCAAAACTCTGGCCATACTCAGGAAGGTGAAATGTATGAGAGTTTGGGATGAGAGATATGGGTGTAATTTCTTTTCTTTTTTTCTGAAGGAGTATTGTACATAGAGGAGAAAAAAAACAACAACAACAAAAAAAGTCCAGACATTTCAAGGAAGAAGGTGGAAGAAATCCAAGGGCAGACAGAAAGGGGTGAAAACCTCAAAAAGAGCTAAAGAGAGTATTTGGGTAAAACATGACATAAATCTGAAGTGTGGGTTCTTGGTTTTTGTTTTGTTTGAAACAAAATATTGCACACATTCTTTGGGTAGACAAATAATTATATGAAAGAGCTGCCTGACTTCCTCAGCAATCCTCCAATATGCAAGACACTGATTTTATCTAAGTGCTTATTAAAAATTAACACTATTTTCCATTGGCTTGTGAGAACATTTACTGAATTTAGTAAGACTTTGCTTTTACTTTGTTATTAATATATCCTCAGATATTCTAACTCATATTATTTGCATTCCATAAAAAGATGCTTGTAAAATTCATTTTAAAGCCATGTTTTGAAACAAAGAGTTTAGAGATAAATAAATGGAAACTTATTTTTGTGCTTTTCTGCAGAATGGTGTCTTGGCACACAGCAGAATAGCTTGCTTACTTATTTGGATTTACAGCCTAGAATGAAAATGAAAGAAAAGCTATGTAGAATAGAAAGCAGAAAAGAATTAACTTCAACAAAACTGGAATGAGACTCCTGCAGATTTTGCCAGGTCTGTTGTCTCAGCTGCCAGGTTTTTTCATCTTGTGCCAGGTTCTCTCTCTAGAAGCTGGTTAATTTTTCTATACATCAAATGCTTCACACCTGATTAGATTGGCTTTTACACTGCTAGAAGGACAGGACATTGCTAACCTGCTATGAGTAGAAGCCAGACCGTCTTTTGAAACATTGGCTCTGTTTGGAGGCTCTCTTAGGGACACCTTGTGGAGGGTAATCAATTTCCATCAGGACAGGAGTTCAGCCTCTCTCTGGTGACCGTCATAATATAATTAAAAATTATTCTCAAGAAATTTTACTGTGCATTTCCACCAGCTGTGCCTGACTCTTTTCGTTCTGCTCTTTTGACAGCAGTAGTTTTGCCCATCTCAGATGGTCTCCAGTGAGCTCCTGCGTTCAGAAATGCATTGTCTTTTGTTTTAAGTGGCCTACCAAAGCCTTTCTGTCAGTGTCCTAGTTTCTTTTCCATGCACTCACACATTTATTAGATTGGCTTCATCATGAATCATTAATTACCAAACATTTTTTTGTGGTTTTTTTCCTAGGAGTTGTTTGTAACATGAAGAGGTTTCTTTTTCACTCTTCTCAAAATGAAATAAAGTCTAAAAGTTGTGTGACAGATTTGTGCTTAGAGGGAAGCCGCTGGGTCAGTGGTGACTACCTTCTACTCAGCTGCTTTTTGCTTCCAGTCCTTGCTTTAGAGAGAGATATGGTGGAGTTTATTCATCTTTACCCCTCCCTTGGAAAGTTGTCCTGCAGGAATTCAAGTCTTATGCTATTTCCTGGGCCATCAGGAAGGCAGTAGAGGTGAAGAAATGGTCTACCATCTCTCTTCAGTCCAAATGGAAGACTGTTCAACCAAAACTGAAGAGTTTCTTGAGGAATTTCAAGATCCAAGAATCCAGTTAGACTGCAGAGGGAATGTGCTGCTAAACCAGCAGTCAAGGCATCATTGGGATATAGTGTACATTTTAAGCAGATGAAGTAAGAAATATCAGCATGTGCTGCAGAATTTGATATGAGAGAGATTGCACCACTGCCACCATGCCATGGAGTTACATAAGCGAGTCCTTCCAGGAAAATAATGAGTGGGGCTCAGTATGAGTCTCAATTTTATACACCAGGCTTAGTTCAGAATTTCTGAGAGATGCCTACTCTGCAAGATTTCAGACTCACTCATCCAGTCACTGGCATTTCCTTTTGATTAGATGAGGCATCTGGGGTAATTAGGTGAATCCCATCCTTTGACACCAAACCATCCTTATCTATCCAGGAAGAAACTTGAGTATCCCACAAGCTCAGAAGCCTCTTCTGCAGGCAGAAGTTCTGGCTTGCCAGTTTGAGGATCAGCTCCCACTCCTGGACTTGTGACTGTCAACAGCAGACTGTGGGGGGATAGAATGTAAGAAAATAAAGATAGTGCAGAAGGTAATCTCACCCCTGAGGAGTTGCAGCTGTACTAATTACCAAAGATTAGGAACAAGCCTGCCCTTAACAGGCCACAGCTGTGTCCAGTGAGGATGAGTGCTATAAAAGAGTGGGCTAGCTGGAGTTTGTTGACCATACTGAGAAGGAGTCAGTGCTGTGAGGAGCTGCCTATGAGAAATCACCAAGAAGGTATGGGACTTTGCAATAAGATGACAACAGCCTACTGTGAAACAGCCTTCAAAAACCTCCTCAGGCCCTCCTGTGCTTTGCTCTGCAAAACTGCATTTTAACTTCATGTAACTGTGTTTTAACTCAGGCCTCAGACCATGGTATTCACCTGAGCTGTGCTGTGGCCGTGTCTCTGCCTGGCCACAGACCTCTGAACCCCACTGCCAATGACTTCCTGGCTCCACTTTGGACCTGCCTCGTACCTGTGGATCTGTCCAGTGATCTCCTTATAATCCCTGACCCTGCTGTACTCTTCACATTGGGAACACCTATATGCTCCCTGCTATACTCACTTTCTTTTCCTTTCAGTTTACTATAAAACTTTTATTTTATTGTAGAAAATACATGATGTTCAGTGTGGAATTTACCATATTTCTTCTTCCTTTCAGTGCATTACTTTCTTTTTTAAATTCATAAGGGCATGGAATTTTTATAGGGTGATGGGCATTAAGAAAGAAATGCAATTATATGCTTAGAAAGGAAACTTATGGACTGAAAGTCTGAGATGTTCAATTGTTCATTGGTGAGATGTTCAATACTTTTAAAGCACTGATATGATTATTACATTAATATAAATAATGTAGAAATTTATCTGTCTCTCTTTGTGTATCTGTATCCTTTTACTATGATTCCATGATTGTATAGTGTGATGGAAGCCCTTTTTCAAGAAAGACCTCAAGCATGTCTTCAGGTTCATTCTATTCAGGGAATCACTTCAACATAAGTTTCAAGGATATGCTTTAATACCTCTTCTGCTTTGTTTGCTTTGCTGGGCCTACTTTGAAAAGTTTAAGTAGCCTGACTCTGAAAAAGAGGGTCACTCCTAAGAACTTACATTGCTGGTAGATTATTAAGGTCATCCAAAATGTGTGCGTAATGTTGAAATAAATACAACATTCATTCTGTAGTATATATGGGGGTTTTTTTTCATACAGATTGACACTTTGAAAGCATCTAGGTGTTTCAAAATAGTTCATTCAATTTAGTTTTCTTGCTACAAAAGTCAACAGCCTGTCAGTTGCTCTTTCCTGGAACACCAAACACTAACTCCCTTTTGTGTCAACTATCAGTGAAGGCTAAATGGATATTCGGAGAAAAATTAGTTACACAGTCCAGAATTTTTCAAGAAGGGACTTTCAACTGTTAAAGATGTTCTTGAGGCTTACTTTACTTTTGAGAATAATGAATTTGCCTTCACACCAAAGGTTTGGTGTAAAGTATAATGGGGATATAATGTACTCTTCTGCAAAACTTTTAGACAGAAATCCAAGAAGGTTTTCATATATATTTATAAATTAATATTATATATATAATTAATATTTCACTAGCAAATTATATGTATAAGCTTTACCAGGAGCTGCATCTAGTATTCCAATATAAATCAGTTTTCTTCTTGGAACTATTTAGTACCTGCAAAATACAAAGAAGAAACTGCTTATATTCTGTATTCCTAAACCACGTACTGTGTGTATGTGGTTTGAAATGGAGGACAGAGAAAAATCTCTATGTAATGTTACTGATCCACTGCATGTGTTTAATTTTAAGTGGGACTTGGCAGTTACAAGTGATTTCTGTGTGTTTCTCAATGTGTTTTTTGTTCATCAATGCACACAGTCACACATAATTCACCATGCTCAGGGGAGTCAGATGCTTGCTAAAATGAGATTTAAAAGAGAAATAGTTTCACTCTAACCTCCAGTTTTCTTTTTACTAGCAAGCACTGTTGTACACTGTTCTGCCCTAGCAGCTGTGGTTGCTTTTTGTGAAGTGCATTTCCCAGACTTGGGCTGTGTATTATGCACATGATGTAGACCTCCCTGTGTAGAGGTGTCTGTGCAGAAAATTTTTCCCCTGCACAGGGCAGCCTGAGACTGGTACTAGTTTCCTCTCCTCTCTTGACTTTTGAGATGTTTTAAATACATTACAAGACTGTAGTACATTTGTGAGCTTTGGCAAGTGACGGGTAGGGTGAGGAGGACTGAAGAACGTTGCCATAGATCAGTCCTGACAAAAAGTCATATTTTGGAGGCCTTCCAACTCTAGTACTTCTCCTGTGTCCAATATTTTACACAAATGCTTAAATAGGCTTTAGGAAAGAGAATTTGGCTCCCTTTGTGTTCGGTGTGGGATACGGGCACAGTTGCAGGGAGCCAAACCCACCATGGTTCTGAGCATGGCTTTTAAGCCCTTCCTTGTTACAAATACCCCCAGCTGTTTTGTCAGACCTGTTCCAGGGAAATGCTTTTACTGTGTCTGCCAACCTGTAGGACATTACACATTCAGCAGTGCACAGAAAGCGCTGTAATTTTCATGTGAAGAAAAACAGTAAATCTGTCTGTAGACTAAATAGAAACAAGAAGAGAAGCAACAGGCAGTCGGACTTAAAATACAGTTGTCCTGGGTAAGCAGAAAATTGCTTTAGGAGCCCAGCACGTACAGCCAATTTTCTACTGTGCATTGAGAAAAAAATCTTGCAAATATGGGATTTCTGGCAATGGAAACTTGTCTAATATAGTAGGTCAGATACATGTGAGGAGTTTTTATCTGCATAATGGTGCATGGTGGCAGATTACTTTTCTTAACCTTATATAATTTTATTGCAACATTAATGAGGTATAGCTTTTCAGGGTGAGAGATATAACCTAATATCATTTGAGGAGGGAAGGACAGACACAATCCAACCCATGCGGATGTTTTTCTAGATTATATGATATAATATGCTCTTGTTTCTGTTCCAGGAAGGTACTGTAAATACTGCAAAATTTCTTTGTCTACGTATATGGAAGTAGCACTGACCAATCAATACAAGTAGCAAAGGAGAGGGGCAGTCCTGACCAATTGTGGCAAGTTTAGACCACTTGTGATACCAAATTGGGTAGTTAAAACAAAAGTGCATTATCAGTGATCTAGGAAAATTATATTTTGTACGTCTTTGTAAGATTTCCTTCTGAGTGAATTTTTACATAGTTCACATCAATTTCTATCAATAAATATAGTTCTTCTCACATGCTGTCCTAAGCACTCACCCTGATATCAACTAGTCCTAAGTAGAAGTGTAGCCCTGTGACCTATATGCCTCTTAGAATTAATGATCTTCGTTGTCTGCTAAGAATGGTCATCTTAAATGTAGTGTGTTTTCAAGGTCCAGTGACATATTTCAGAACTATTTGGCACCTGCCTGACCCTCAGCCTACTCCTAGACTTATATTGCATAATACTTGCTCTGTTTTAGATGCTGTTCAGCTTTACTAAGCTCAGCCCTCTTCCTAGTCCACAAGAGACCTAGAAAACCTAGAAAAACCAAGGACTTAAACTTTTTTGGGCATCCTAATCAAATTCTACTTTGTTCTCAGCAATCCTCCCTGCTGCAGGTATTGTAGGAATATAATTTCCTCAGTCTTCATCAGAAATATTTGTAGCTCTTTTAATAGAGTCAAACTATAAAGTCAGTTTTTCTATCCAAATTTCCAAAGTCCCTCACTTAATGTGACTGCTTAACAGGCCAAAGCCACATCTATCAAAACTCCCATCAATAAACCTTTCTGTCAAGTGATTCTTGCCTACATTCAAGCTTTTGGTCTTTTAAAAACCTAATGGCAGGTCTAGATCTTTCTTCTCTGGTCCTCTGAAAACTAACCATGGCCTCAGTCTCAGACCATCCATCCACAAGTCATCTAAAATCACTGATGTCTGACATTCTGAACATGAAACCTAGCTGATAGGGGGCCCTTGCTCATGACCTCTGGTCAAATGAGAGTTATGTATGGATCACTGTCTATAGTTGTGCTAGATTCACCTTTCAGGAAAAGAAGAAATTTATTTCCTTGCATTCAGGAGGCAAGAAACTAGGATGAGAGCTGAAGCCAGCTAGCTGTTAAGAGCTAGAATTTAGTTAATGACCATTTTTGTCACAGTGATTCAACCAAGCGACTGTAACCTCTGCTCTGTCAAACCCTTGTCATTGCGTCCTAGTCCCATGAGCAAGCCGTTTGTGCCAGAGAACTTACAAAGGGGTATTTCCCAACAGGAGCAGCATTTCTAGAATAAGATCTATTCCAGATATGGAGATTTCTTAGGATTTGTTCACACACCACATTATGTTTGTCACTCTTCACCACAGACCGAGCTGTAGGATTTTTTAATACTCATTGATCCAAAGGAGACACAGAATTGAAGTGTTTTGCTCTGCTGTCAGTTAGATCTGTGGCTTTGAGGATTACAATTTCAATCTAAGTCTTGAAGCCCAGCTCTCCCTAACCTTGGCTTAACTGTAGCTGTTTGATCCATGTCCATGAAGAACTGACCGTTTAAGCATTTGGCCCTATTGAAGAAAGAATGAGCATTAAGCCTTGTATATCTGGTCCTACACTGGACTATGTGAGTGTACATTCTCAGATCAGGATTAGTTCTGGAATCTCTCTATGGCAGCCTGAATAGGCCTGCTCATTTTGAGCAAATCACTTAGCATTCCTTCTCCTTAAATTGTTCGGGTGGGGACAGATGGCTGTGACAGACCTTGTATATTCTCCTCTTCACAGCTTCTCCAATAGTTCGTAAACCCAATCTCCAACACCCTAGAATTTCACTCTTGGCTTTGTATCACCAAAAATTGCTACTGTGCCAAATTTGGGAGGCAGAGTAGGTTTTGAAATAGGGAAAAGTATCCAGTAGGGACCAAGCTAAAGTTATCATATCCATTGAACAGATTATAAACCATATTTAAAACCATTTCTCCATGGGTTAAAATCGGGTTCATTAACAAAAGATTTAAATGTTCCCCATGCCTTTGTCTTGGTACAGCAGAAAAAATTCTGAAAATGGGATAGCTCTGTGCTGCACTGAACAGAATAAAATCTTTCATGTAAGTCAAACTTCAGTTCTCTACTAATAAAATCCTATATGCCCCTTTATAGCACATGTTTATTCTGTAGTGGAAATGACACAAGTCCTTAATACAGCATCAGTGCTGCCTATTGAGCTTTGTATTCTTATAAATGTTCCCATGGGAAATCTGAAGTTTGGCATCAGTAGACTGTATTTTTAAAATATCACAGATGGGGTGGAACCCAGCATCACGTTGCTTATTGCTCTGGTGATCTATCTAAATGGTATTCTTTGCTGCTGAAATCTAATAAAAAATAACATTTTTGAACTATTAGAGATTGGATTAAAGCTCCTAATTGTCTCTTTCATAACCAAGGAAGGTCCATATTAATAATTCTTTCCAGAGCCATTGAAAAGAAGACATCTGTTGCAGCATACATTGTGAAACTCAAATCTGTCCAGTGCAGTTTTATTCATTTGTTACTTTCCATGAACAAATGTGACTGCACATTTATTTAAATCCTTAGAAATGTGGATGAACAAACAGAAGACAAAGTAAAGTTAAACCTGAATTGGAGACATGCTGTTATGGAAGAAACATTTCCACCCGCAGTAGGTGGTTTCTGCCCTTGCAATAACCCACTGCAATAATTCTGATATAGTCAAACTGTGCCTCTCGTATTCACTGCCTCAGATGGATGGACAGTTCCAAAAAGACTGCAAATATCCCACTCGTTTAGTAAAAGGTCATAGGAAAAAGAGAAGAAATGCCAGGTGCAGAGACTGACCTATTCAGAATATAATCACACCTTTCTTTAAAAAGACATATACCTTTAAAAGGGTAGATGTTTTACTGCATACTCCCTGGTTTTCTAATGCAGCTGTCATGTGTAAAACTTTCAGAATGGAAGAGGGTGTGGCATCAAGTTTTAATATTCTGCCACTGCTTCTATTTAAATTATTAACAGTGTGCAGAAGTATAAGAGAATTTTATTTTTGGTGTACTCAGGCAGCAGTTTTCTGGATTTGAGCCATTGCTAACATGAAATGAGGGTGACAGTCACAAAAATGCTGCCCTCTACTTGCTATAGCTCCTACAGAATGAGTGTTTTCAATATCCCCAAGCACAGATTTGGCAACATTACATCTTTATGACTGAAAAAGCTAAGTTTTTTCTAACCCACAACCCCCTGGAAAAAAAAAAAAAAAACAATCAAAGGAAATGACTGACTGGAGGAGAGGACATGGATCCAAACAAGCAAAGGAGAAGATGACAAAGTTAGAAAGAAATAGGTGAAATAATGTTCCAAAGTGACAAATCTGGAATGCATGCTCATCTTGGCTTCACAGACAGGTAGGAGAGTAGAGGCTGTCCTCATGTTTTATTAGGGACCATATATTGTCTGAGCTGAGAGTACAGAAAAATTACTCTCCTGTTGATTTCTTGATGTCTGTGACCCTGAGGGGCGAATTTGGGAGCAAAATAAACCTTAATTTAAGTGTAAAGATGTGTGTCCTATTGCTGTAACAGCAGAACTGAAGTCCAAAACACTAGAGATTTTTTTTCTATAAATGATCTATTTATATTAGGAGGAAAGAATAGCAGCCCTGGTGGAGTAAAGAAGAGCTTACAAGAGCTTCTACTAGGTGGACTGAATATTGGTGATGGTCCTTATTTTCACTTAATAAGGTTTACAAAGAGACCTGTTCTTGGAACATAAAAATCTCCAGAAAAGTGCATGTTCATAGCACAGCAAAAAATTATGATAAAACTGCTTTAATTACTTAGCAATTTTCAGCAGCCACTGTCATGAAACTAATCAGTATTTTGTACCAAAAGCCTGGCACTCATAGTTGGTGTCTCCGAAGCTGTAATAGTCCTTTACAATTTTACACAGTGTCTTCCACCCCCAGATAGCTTTTGCATTTTGTATGTACACAATATCAGACCTGGTAGGCTGTCTGGAGGAGGCACTTAGCAGGCAGCTGACCTGAAAGACCCTGCATGGAGTGCAGAGAAAAAAAAGCCAGTGTTGCCTCTTGGGGTTCCCTAGTATATCTACAGTGTTACCAGAAGGTTCAGGAAGTTGCATCTGTCAAGTGTGAAATTCTTAAGCTCAGAAAATGCCCACTTGGAGAATTAGGAAACACCTGGACATTTTCATCCGCCAGAATGCTCTCATCTCTTCATCATATGCAATAAATGTAGCCTATATATGCATTTTTTCAGAAGTGTTTTATTGCCCATTTGTTTAAATCCACATTTTATGTTTATAACCTTTCAAAGGTGTGAAAGCAATACTTGTTCTATATTAACAATATGTTTATTTATTACCAATGGTATGATTTTTGGCCTTTTAATGCCAATGCTCTGCTCTCAAACATTACAAAGTTGTATATGCTCTATTCTGTGTTTCTATAAATCTCAAACTAAGATGACAATGATGGGTTAAATGCAGCTTAAAAATTATTAAATAACTTGTTTCTATGATGTTTTAATTTGCAGCCTTGACCTTGATCAGGAGAGTAAATAAATTTATTACAGCTGTGGATGAGTATTTAGCCCTGAGACCTGAGTTTTCTATTCAAAGGGATGTGTTGAAAGTTAAACAAACTCATCAGAGTCACCTTAAGTACATGAACATTTCTGCATTTTGCTGTTACATAGCTTGGTCCAAAAACAACACCATGAGGTTATAAAATAAGACACTGAAACAGCCAAGGGGCACAGAAACACTGTCAGAATCACTACAGTGCAGTTACAGAGCACTTTATAAAGTAATATGAGTAATTGCATGTAACAATTGCCAATATCCACAAGTACTAACCACGTCTGTAGTGCAGTAGGTGAGGAATGCTGTGGCACACTTTTAAATGATGATTGTCCTCGGCAATTCCAACCTTCACGTTTCCCTGCAGAAATTTCTCCTGAATCTGACCTGCACTACTGAAAGTGATTTAGTAGTGACAAATTTTGTAAAATTGAAGTATTTTGGATCCTCTTTGTTCTAGCTAATGTTCTGTTAGGTTTTTTTTCTGATTTACAAATATCTCCACAGACTATTAGCTGACAGGCCCCCAGGTACTGTGGAGATGGGGTAGGGAGCTTGGTTTTGTTTTGTTTAAGAAACAAACCCAAGACAGTGTTGGAATCAGGTAGTAGCAGATTTTCCATTAGTATTTATAAGAAAAATGTTTTGGAATAACCTCAGTATCTAGAGCTACAACAAAGGTCTGCTGTCATTTCCTCAAAGGAGTTTCTCAGAGTCAAAAGCTGTAAATTGCAGAGAGAAACAAAGAGGATGCTTTTACTCAATTAATTAATTGCTACTTCCATAAAACAAGAAAAAATACAGTAAGCAAGTTTTTGATGCAACAGAAAGTCTTTAAATACTTGCTGTACTTTTCCTAACTTGAAAAATGGCTCATTCTGTTTCTAAACCTCATGCTTTATTCCCATAGGAGTACAGAAAATCATAACAAGAATACCTAAGCCTTTTTGCTAACTAGAAATAAAACCATTTACTGACACTGTCAGATAGTCAAAAGGATAAACAGTTCCAAAGAGAATAGTGGTTGTGTGCTTAAACCCAAAGATGGAAGAGTTGGTGTGTGGAAAACCAAACTATGAAGTCCAACTTTTAGTGCCATAGTGACTCCTGAATTGTAACGACAATCAACTTTGGTCAGTGATCTCCAGAGTGGAGGAGTACTGGACAAGAATTTTCTATCAGCTTAAAAACAAGCTAATATCTGAGGACTGGTGGTGCAGATGGAAAATTCAAATTCATGTATCAGTGACTAAGTTAAGAAGCCAAGCATTCCATTGCAGAATTTCCCAACTGAATGTTTGGTAACTGGTGCATTTCACTACTAATTCTTCATTTTGCATAAAAGTACATTTTCCAGCTAGATACCACTAATTTAAGAAAAACCACCACCACAACAAACAAAACAAAACAAACAAAAAACACCACCCCAAATTTCAGCCAGCTTTATTTGGGAGTAAAGGGGCAGACTGTTTTGACCAGGAAAAAAGAAAACATGTCTAAACATACTACTGCTTGAAAAATGGTCATGTCAATTGAGGATACTGGGAAAAAAAAAATTCCTTACATATTGAATTGTTAAAGCCAAAAGATTAACTAGATGTTGTTCATAGTCCTTTTTTTCTTCTTCCAGGGATAATAGATAGAACAGTAAATAGTGGTACAAATGAGAATAGAACTTTTTGCTGTTTGACATAAAATACACAACGGAAAACTAATATAGTTACAATAATAAATCTTTTAAATGTAGAGAATTCCCTCACTCCAGTGTTGTGTTATGAATTCAGCAGCATAACACTTCATGTGACAGTTGGTAGCAAAACTTGAACTCAGATTATTAATAACCTTTCCACAGCCTATCATTAATGTCAGTGGGTGCGGTTTAGGAGTTTTATTTTGGCAAGTGTAATATGTTAACATATTAACTGACTGCTCGTATAGTCAGAGCAGGGATGTTAACCAGGGAAGGCATTTCATGCCACTTCTGAAGGCACTAAAAATAAACTGCTACTTACCAACTCAGACAACTTGGTAAATGTCTGATTCCCTCAGCCTCTCAAGTGCTACATCAGCACTTAGTCTAGAGATTAAGACATTTCTTTCAGTAAGCATTTACACAGAAGGGGACAGTTTGGCTACAGGACATTTGCAGCAGACAAACCATGTCAGTGATATCTTGTCAAGTTTAACATCCTGTGAAGGCAGCTGGTGTCAGTATGTGCTGCTGAAAGAGGAGGCTGAGATCGGTCTGCGGAGCTGCTGCCTGTTGACCCAGACCAAGGGGCACAGATTCAGATATTTGCATCTTATGTTAGGCAATGGGGACTGCTTTTGAGTGATTCTGTCACATGTAATACCTTTGCTGCTGATAGAGTTGGTACTCTGTAAGAGGCCACTGCATGAGCTTGGAATGGCATATAAATTAAACTTCCTGCATGAAAAAGTGGATAAGCCCTTCAAAATTTGCTCTGAATTAAGAAGTGAGCAAAAAAGTAGACTGGTAGAGGTCAATTACAATTTCCCATTGCCATTCTTTGTTCTGGAAAGAATTAAGTTCCTTTGCCCTCTTTGCTTTACAGGTACCACAGGGTAGTCATTATTCAAGTCATTATTCAAGAGACATTATCAAGGGAGGGTGTATGCTGACTCTTTTGGTATTGATAAATCTGGAGATAGAGAGAATGTAAAAAACTGTGCATACAAATTACCTTGAAGATATCTTGTTCTTTCTCCTCCTACTAGCCTGAGGATGTACACATAGACCATTGCTGACAGATGCTTACTGAAACTAGCTTTTAAAGGACAGAGGATCTCTTAAAATCACTGTCTTTCACTGCTAAAGGCTGGTCAACTATTTTAATACTAAGTGGAACAAATTTTTCATCTCCTAAGAACTGCCATAAATGTCTCATGTTACAAAGATTATTATTTCTACTGCTCTCACTGGATACATAGAAAGTTGATCACTGTCTTCTTTATATTTATTAAAAGAAATATCAATTTTCAGGCTAAGAAATAATTTTTCTTTCAACTTTTCTTTTTGTTATACTTTCTACTTCTTTTATAATTCTTGGTTGCTGGATTCATATTTTATTAATTTTCTTTTCTAATGGGTGATGAGATTGCTGAATTATTCTTGGTCTGTCCTTGCAGTTTAATTTGTTGAGTCCAATTTTTATTACTTTCTGTCTCGTGGTCTTTTCATCTGGGTTATCTTTTCTCTTGTGTGTTTATCAATGCCTTGTTTGGACAGTTTTAAATGTTTTACCTATAACAAACTAATTTAGATCTATTACTTTCCACCAACAAAAAGAGCAATTTTTCTCCCACAGAGGAAAATTATACAGGCTTGACATGGTACTTCCTAAAAATCTGTTTTTCTTGTCAACTTATCCTTTCAAGACTTAGTTTTGGATGGGCATTGGGTAAGAATAATGGCAGCAACAATGGTTGTTGTATGTGTTCTAACAACTGTAGACACTAGTTTAGCTCACGAACAGTACTCCTAAAACTGCTTCAATCCTTTTGCAAGTTGAGTACTTTATTTTACTGAGCATATTTTCTCCCATGTGGAATCATTCTGCATCTCTAATAGTTGTTTTAGGATTTTTTTATATTCTAGTATTCTAAATATAGAACTTCAGTGCGTTTACTTTACCTTAACTTTTCTGGTTTTACTCTACTATTTTCCTTTTCTGTCCTGATACCTTTTCTTTTGCTGAAGTTTTATTTGGTATCTTTTCATATTTAATCTCTTGTTTGGGCAAAATGGCACTGGATAGTACAGTCTGCACTTCTTCATAGGGTTAATTTTCATTAACAAATGGACCTGATTTGCCTGTGTTTTTCTTTGACTTCTAAAGGACTTTAAAATCTCATTGGAGATGCAAAAGTCTGTGAAGGGAGATCCAGGAGAAATCATATTTGATGATTCAGTTCTGTTTAATGTTTTGCCTGAATTCAGAGAGATGATATAGCTATAAAAAAAAGTGTAATTAGTTTATACTGTAGAAGGTTTGCTTAAGATATATAATGGACATATCACAATACTGATGAAAACTTTCTCCTTTCCTCTCTACAAGTATTGCTGGACCTTGAACATGTTATTCATTTGATAGGACTCTTGTTTTCCCAATACCAGTGTAAAGACAGCACAAAAATAAGAACTGATATTAAACATTTTTTATATAGTTGATATGATCATACTGCACAGTTAATGTCAGTAGGCTAACTTGATGGAGTGATATTACAATAAATAATGTCTTGCAATAAATGATGTATATTGTGACAAATTATTTTCGTAATGACATTCAAATAAATGACAAGTAATTTTCCCAATTTTCACACCACACCAAATGCTTTTCTCTATGCCCAGATCTGATTTCAAAATGTACTTCAGTTTTGAACTTTCTTTTGAAACATAAAACTTCAAATTCCCAAATGCTTAATTAAATGGACTATTTTCTTAAATTGCAAATGGACTATATTCCAACACTGTGTCCCCATTTTAAAGTGCATTAAAACATATTTAAATTATTTTTTTGGCTCAAATAATAATTTTTTTTGTGAACAACAAAGTGACAGACTGAGATTTGATTACAATTGCAAACACTTCCCATATTCCTAGTTCAGAATTTCTGTACATCTGGAACATATGAGTTTTACTTTCAGTGGTACAAGTTACCCAAGGCACTTAAAGACAATGAGATAGTTGAAAGTCAAAAAATAAATGTGAAGTTAAGGGCAATAAATGACTTCCTATTACTTTAATGCCACTGGACACTTAATGAAGATGTTCTGATAATATGGAAAATTCATAAACTTCTTTTTTTAATTTTCTGCTTAGAGATATTTGACTACCATCATTTGATGAATTTCCTGAGTCTTAGATGCAAAAACCCTGCCATTCCTTTTCCCTTCTGATAGCTGGTGAGAAAACTGCCAGAAGTCCCTGATTTTTTCCCATCTCAAGGCCATCTCAATACCTCTGCAATATACTTAAACAATATTAGGACTCCTCAAGTTTTGAGTTAGTGGGACATGAAAGATTTTTTTTTTCTTGATGTTATTCCTGGAGTATACGACATAAGGATACAAAATTACATAGTAGGCATCTCAAAAATAATGTAGACCTGTAGGACATATATCCCTCATGTCATGCTGTCTCAATGCCAGGCAGGTTGCAGTGTGCATCCAGGGCTCTCCCCTCGTAGGCCCTATAGAAATCCTGAAGTAATTATTAAAATCTTTTTGTTTGACACAGAAAAGCTGCAGGGTACAAAGCATAAGAAGCTAAATGGAAAGAGACAGGTAGGCTGTGTGGGCTTTTTTGTCTTTCATCCCTCTGAATAATATATCCAGCAGTAGATGTGTAGACATGCCAAATGAAATAATAATATGGTAGTTTTGGAATTAGGAAAATCTCCAGTTCTAGAGACTGAAAACTGACAGAAAGACAAGAAACAGCAGAGGTTGTATTATTCTTGCATATAATGTTCACTTAAAAGCACAAAGAGTTAATCTTATCATCCTACACATGGCTGCATTTATAAAAGATAAAAATCACAAACAAGTAATGCACAGTTACTTGTTACATATTCTTCCCATTACAGTTGACAGGTTCATTAATCATAGAGTGTATTTTACTATTAGAAGCTGTAAAGAAGATCAAATCTCTTGTAATTTTTCTTCTTCTTTTCCATTTGATAAGTGTGTTGTTTCAATGTGCAGATAAAATATAATGTCAGTCACAAACTGTCCCAAGGGAATTGCAACTCTCCAGTTAGAAAATTCATCCTTATTTGCAATGTAAAATTCCAAGGAAAATGCATCATTTCCTTTTTAACCTGACCATCAGACTGAGTAAAATGCACATGCCTGGGTATTCACAAAAGAAGCAATCCAGAATGTAGTGCCTGTGGATATGAGCAATGTTTAACTAATAGAAATATTGCTTACTGCATGTTGAAAGCATTAACTATGAATACCCCTATTCATAACATCACATTGATTCATAATTAAAGCCCTGTGAAAATTATAGAGAAAGTTGACATGTTTCACAAGCTGTTCATGGCAAATGTAGCAAATTTTACAGTTTGTTGTGACTTGCCAATAAAGAAATCTCAGGAAGAAAGATTAAAAAATGATTCTACAATACTGAATCTTAGCAAGTGTGACTAAAACAAATTATGACCTATGTAGAAGCCTTAGACCCATTTTTAAAAAGAAAATTATGAAAGCTTCTATTTTAGAATAAGCAGTCTAACATGTCTAATGAAAAACATTTTGGTTGATGTGCAGCAGTAAATTCTCACCTATGTAAGAAGCCGGAAAGCCTCAAGAAATAAAAATAACTCAACCTTCTCAACCAATGAAAGTGAAACCAAGGACTGCAAAGCTGTATGAAACTGTAAAGGTACATACTGAATTCTTCCTCTTATTTCCTTTTTAAAGAGGATCAATAGTAATTCTTAGCCATTCTGATTTGTGTCACATTGTAATGTATACATGGCCTGCCTCATGTTAAGATTTCCACATCAGATATCCCACTAAATATTTAGAAAGAAATGTTTTGAGCTAGAATATAGTAGATGATATCCTGAAGTGGGTGGGCATCAAGATGCTTTTCCACAAAACTTTTCAGAAGAATCAGGGAATGTTTGAAGACCTCTGTTTTAAATGTCTTCATGAAGGGAGAAAAAATACCATATGGTGTGGAATATCCTTTTGTTCAGCTGGGGTCAGCTGTCCCAGCTGCGCTCTCTCCCAACTCCTTGTGCGCCCCCAGCCTCCTCACCAGCGTGGCAGCATGAAAAGTAGAAAATGTTTTGGCTCTGGGTAAGCCCTGCTCAACAAAAACTAAAACATATCTGAATTATCAACACTGTTTTCAAATCAAATCCAAAACACAGCCCCACATCAGACACTATGGACAAAATTAGCTCCATCACAGCCAAAACCAGCACGAGGAGAGCTAAGCTTGCTAAGGTAATTTATTAGGTGAGTGAATAGTTTGAAGTAGTTAAGGAGGAATGTAGGGCTGCTGTACTTTAGAAAATGAGACTAAATGACTGCTAGTCACTTGTACTTTAAGGTGAGATATGCAAAAGGGCTGTAAAACCACCTCCTAGAGCATTTGTGAAAATGGAGGAAGCTCAGCAAAATTAAGAATTCAAGATTATTAACTACCATTAAGTGTAACATTGCTGATATCCCTTCACCTTTTTTTCTGTTGGATTTTCAATTTTTAAAAAAAATACATCCCTAAAAAGAAATTGACATGTCAAAGTCTAAATTGGGAGTGCTTAAAATAAAAGACATATTTGGGTAAGACATGACAACACTTGGATAATTGTTAATTGTTAATATACTAGTTGAAGAGGTAAGGCCAAATCCTGTGTTTTTTAAGGAGACATATTTATATGTAAAGCTATAATCTTACACTGACAGTGACAGTCTTTTTGAATTTAAACTGGAGTCTTACCAGTGTGTATAAGAATGTATTTAATTTGCACTCAATACAAATGAGTGTGCCATGTGTTCATGAAAAATCAAATCAGCAGGCTTCTCAGCTGGTGACATAGGAATTTAGCTGTTGGAAGCTTTATCTGTGGAAGCCAAACCAGCCAATGATATTTGAATGAAAGAAGGTGGGAAAATGCAGCCGAGCTGAAAAAGTGGTAAAAAATTACTTCAGCAGATGTGAGCAAAGCATCATCTACAAATGTTAGGCAGAGAAGTGAAAAGTATCTAGAGGGGACATTTCATGAAAGTGATGTCACTTTTTTCTTTTTTGTTTCTTTTTTTTTTCTTTTTTTTTTTTTTGTATAGCAGTAATGATACCATTGATTTCAAACAAAAAGCAAGCTGTGACAAACATTGTGAGAGATATTCATGTAAGAGGTAGATGCAAGCAGCTGAATCTACAGTAGGAAAGAAAACTTAAGTACAAAAGATGGTGAATGATTTTCTGTGAGAAGACTAAATCACAGAAAAGTTTACAGATTTAACAGGGCTTTTTGCACTGCTAGTGTTTTACTTCATGTTCTGCACAATCCTACTATGAAAACCTATTGAAAGCTTCTTGGGAAAAACATACCATATGCTGGTGCCATACCTGGTTTAGATCAACAGCAGAAAAAAACTACTTACCAAACCTTCTTGAAAGTCATATGAGATTGTTGCTGCACTGTTTCCATTCAAAGACTGCTTGACCTTTTGAGAAAAAGCTCCACCAGTCTATTTCTCTCAGGATATTTCTCATGTACAATCAAATAAAAAATAAGTTAAACTTAGAATGCTACTTCTTGTTTTACATACTTTGTTTTCATGGTTATGTGTACAGAAAAATGCAAGTACATTCTCTAGGTTTGTTCCCTGAATAATTTTGAGGAGCATCTGTTGATAGTTGTGACATAAAGGAGTTGAGAGATCTATCTGAGGGACTGTCATGATTTTTGTGTATGGCAAGCAGATGCACAAGTGCTGATACCTTTGTGTAATCAACACCTTTCATAGCAGAACCCTCTTAGTCCTATGGGAAAAAAGAATTACAGCTTTGGCAATGGACTCAAGCTTTTAAAATCTCTTTTATTCTGTTTTGCTTTTTCAGAAAATATCAGCTGGGGGAGGGGGTGAACATTACATCCTTGCAAGAGACCTCTCCTGAAATTTGAGACTTTTTTGCATTGGCTTAATGTTTTGTTTTTCCAGCGTTAACTTACTGAGGTAGGGTGCTTTGAACACAGCCAAGCCAAATACTCTTTAGATCAATTAGGTTTTGGAGTATGATTCCTGTTTTAAAGACAAGTTATTCATAAGGATGAAGTTCAGTGCAATTTATGATGAGATACCCAAAACCAAATTGTTTTCCAGTGCTATTATTGCTTTAAGAAGTATACTTGTGCCTACTAGGAGTGTAATAATTATTTTACTTACTATTATGTTTTTAAGAATGGCATAGCAAAGAATCAGGAAAGGCAAACCCAGGAAAGTTTCATTTCAGACCAAAGCACCTGTTCGAAGGGACCCATAAGGATCATCAAGACAACTCCTGGCACTGCACATCACCATCCCCAAGAGTCACACCATGTGCCTGAGAGCATTGTCCAAATAATTCTTGAATTCTATGAGTCTTGGGGCTGTGACCACTTCCGTGGGGAGCCTGTTCCAGTGCCCAAACACCCTCTGGGTGAAGAATACCGTTTACTGAGATCCAGCCTAAACCTCCTCTGACACAATTTCAGGCCATTCCCTCAGGTTGTGTCACTGGTCACCACAGATCATTGTCTGCTCCCCCTCTTCTCCTTACTTCTTGTAGACTGTGGTGAGGACTCCCCTCAGTCTCCTCTTTTCCAGACTGAGCAGACCAGGTCTTCCTCATATGGCTTCCCCTCAAGGCCCTTCACTATCCTCATTGCCTTCCTTTGGATGCCCCTTTTGAGAAAAAAAGTTGAAACAAATCCATTGAGTAATTCTCTTTTTCTTGGCTATGACAACCTTCTAGGAAAAATAATATTACTGTCTTTGTGAGATTCAGAGGAATCTAAGAAAAGTGTTAAGCTGTAGCTTATTTCTCAATGTGTGAAATAAACTATATACTGAATGTAAACCTATGCATTTATATAGGTAGGTATCCTGGGGACATGTTTAGCACATCCTCAAATACTTCATGAAATATAAGGAACTCTCTTTTCCTTTAATAAACTTAAAAAGATTTGAAAGCACTACTGTGCCATGAAATATTTTGACATAATTAAACACAATAAATTAAATACAATAATAAGCACTCTCTGTATCAACAGATTTCACCACTCTATTGTACTTTCTCTGGTGTTCTGTTAGCTTCTTGGTGTCCAAGGTACCTCCTCAGGGCGGAATATTTATTTTGAAGAATACACATTGCAAGTTATGCCAGTAAGAAATTGTTATATTCTGCAATGTTAGCCAGAAAAAAGACCTGGTACTGTCAGGCTTTTGAGTGTCTTCAGGGAGTCTACTTGTGCATGAACAATTCTGCTTGTATTTCTCTTCTCTGAGCTATTTAGTGTTTCTTCCACCATGTGGTCTGAAAAGATATCTTATGAAACCTGACTTACCCCTGCTGAGCTCTGCTGTCTCCTCAGGGTTGTCTATGTTTTGTGTGCTCCAGTGACTCATTATTTATGAAACAGATAATAGGGGAACTAGAATATTACACTCAATATGTGTTTTGGGCACTTTTCTGTCCACTTAGGTTATCTTGCCAATAATTACCCTTGCAATTCTATAGCCACCATGGTTCCCCATGTTGGTCTTATAAAGAAAATCAAGTTTCTGCCTAATATCTTCATATTTCCACTTCATATCTGATCACCATGATAACTTAATCAAGTGCAACTGCTTCTTAAACAATCCCACTCAAATATTTCTCTTCAATCAGAAGGGGAGACCCCTTGTAAATACCACCAGGTAGCAAAGTACCATCTAATATCTACCCCCAAAGAACATAAAGTATCATTTCACTTATGAAATGTTACCTTTCAGGTAAGAGGCACTCAAGTTATTTACTTCAAATGTCATAAGTATCACTTATATCATTAGTTTAAGAAAAAGAGAAAGAACTTGTATGGTGGGATATTTTCTTGGTAATCTCTGCCTCTCTCTCACCAGTAGGGACTGAAATAATTTTCTGCCAATAATAATGACAGTAAATTAATGGACTAAGAATCTGCTTCTCCTAAAACCAAGAGATTATCTAGAAACCCCTGAAGTTGTGCTTAGTGAGAGAGGAGGGAAGTACCTCTTAACAGTGCTTTTACTGTAGCTGCCTTAATTTGTCATAGTACAGCAGTCTGATTTATTGTTGCTTTTTTTTCTTCTTTTAAGATAGGATATGTAACATAGGATATTTTCCTCTTGGGAGTTAACAAATGTTGTTAAAATGTTTATTGTTTTTCTTGAAGTGGGTATAATCTCCAAAACCCTTTTGTTAACTCTGTCTTTTATTGATATTACTAATTTTTAAGAAATTTGGAAAATTACAATAAATTTAAATGGAAGGTATCCTACTAGATTATGTTCTGCTCTGACACATGCATGTCCATTTAGAATGAAAGTCTATTGGAGGAATCACTTTTGGGGGCAAGCAACTAAATTTTAAGGAAAAATGATCCAACTGGATTTAATGTCTGAGTATATGACTGACTGATCCTCATCTTTTTTTTGTTGTTGTTGTCGTCCTTTGTTCCTAAACACTGTTGTTATTATCCAATTCTTATACTCTTATAAGCTGATTCTCAGGAACAGCTTGTTGTTCAATAATCCTGTGAGACAAAATAGGAGAAAAAATCAAGAATGTAGATTAACATTAACAAAAGACAAAGCTTGTGCTTGCGTATTGAAATAATTTACTTCTAGAGAATGGATGGTGGACAATTAATTTACAATTTTTTCCCACAACTTTGTCTGGAAATTTTCCTTAGACACTCTTACACATCTGTAGTGGAATTGCAGTTATAAATTTAGTATTACATTATTTAGGGTATTCACAATTTTATTGGCACACCTCCTTCTGCTTTAAAAATAAATTCTTTTTTGATCCATTGTGATTCTTCTCGAATCAGAATTACACCATCTGCAAACTTTTTTAGTTAGCATTCTTTTAGCTGAATACACAGGCACTTTATTCTGGCATCCCAATGACTGATGGGAAAATTTCCAATCTCTATTATTAATGAAGAAGGTACTTTTAAGAAGAAAAATAATACTAGAGAGAAAACAAAAGGAGACAATTTTGTTATGCTTCTCCACTTTACAGCTGTAGGGTCCTTGCCTTCAGGGGCCTCTTTTCTTCTGACTGACTTGTGTGAGACTCAGTATGGAAGCACAGTAGCCACCAACAAGTAAGGAGAATGCTTTCATTAATCAGGCATCAGTCTTGGAGTCTGCAAAGCCACTTGAAGCTACTGTACCTGCCTGATAACCATTTGGTCTTAACAGCTCACAAAAAAACCCTGTGTCTGATGAGAATGTGCAACAGACCACCTGCTTCAATTATCCTGGAACAGACTGTATGGAAATGATCCTGAATTAAAAACATTCGGATCTATTTCCTTGTCTAAAAATTCCCCTTGGAATTAGACAACACAAAACAGCTAGCACTTACAGTACCTTGCACAGTCAGCTGTTGTCTCCTTCTTTGTAACACTGTGAATTTTATTCTTTTTAAAGGTCTGGTTGTAATGTAATTTTCAGAGTTACCTGTGTGACTTGTGAAATTTAACATTATAATAACATACACGCAGAATATTTTTTAGAATAGAGATGTAATTCTGGGTCAATGTATTCAGCATGACATGTTCTCAACCTATTTTAAATTGCACAGTTGAAATTGTCCTAAGTCAACAGATTGAATTGCCCAAATCGTATTTCTCTTATTTGAAGTGAAATAGCTCAGAAATTTTTACCCAGTGATACATAAGGTGCCTATAACTGCTGAGAGGGTATTCTAAAATGATTGCGAGTTGAAAATGTGTTGCAGTATAATATTTATGATGTTCAACTTGCTTAGGCTATCAGAAAGAAGATCAAGAAGTGATTTGATTATGGTGTGCAAGTATCTACATGAGGAAGAATAACTGATGCTAAAGGCTCTTCAATCTGGGACAGAAAAGACCCAGCATAATAAAAGCCAATTGGTAGTTCTTAAATATATGCAAATTCAGAGAAAGAAAAAAAAAAAAAAAAAACATTTCACTCTATTTTAACAAGAAAAATAGCTAAATATTGGAACAAACTATCAAGCAATATTTTAAGTACTTCCACTTCTGAAGCCTTTATAAATCAAAACTAGGTGTCCCTGAGAGGAATGTTTTCACAAACACAAGCTTTTGAGTTCACTTTGGTGTAAGTATGAAATTTGATTGCTCATTTTACATATGAGGTCAAGCTACTGGTACAATTGACTATCTGGCCTTAAACTCTGTGTATCCATGAATAATTTAACAATACATCTTTGCTTGTTTTGTAAATTCACCAACAATTTGTGTCATAATGATTTCCTCTCAAAAATGCTTGTTGATTTGTTATATCTACAACTGTTTTCCCATTCTTCTTTTTCTACTAATATGAGAAAATATTTGTTTGTGTTGCCTGCTTGAATTTGTATGCAGACAAAAATTTAGGTCTATTAAGACAAATAATAAAATAGTCTTTAAAATAGCACTGATAAAATTACTTCAGGCCATGTATTCCTTCATTTACAATGCTCTTGTTTACTGCAACTTTCTCGAGGTTACATCCTATTACTGTTATCCAATCAAAGTCGGTAAATGTTGCACTAACTTATCTGATCTAGACATTACTCAGTTCCATTTCATTTCTGTTGTTTTTTTCTTGTTTTTTTTAGTTCTTTCTTATCATGTCACCGTAATGGATATACAAAAAGCCTTGGAAGTATATTTTTCCTTGGCTCCTCAGTGCTGCTCCCTGTGGAAGTTTACCAGCATAAATAGGTTACCTGTGGTGTAGCTGTCACTTGCTTTGTACTTTGTATAATTAGTTGTGCTACACCAAGTACATGCAGGCAGTACTCTCTTTATAATACCCAATAACCTTGATTTTATATATAAATAAATAATGCTTTATACCTTTGACTAGACCTTAGGCGTTGGATTTCCAAAGATGGACTGTTTGAATATCAAATTTAAATTAAATTCTCTGTTTTCCTTTCAAATCTTAAAACAAACTTGTCAAAATTTGAGTCTTACTAAAAACAGACTATTAAAGTCCCTTGCTCTTGCTAAAACACAGTCTCTAAAATCCATCTGTAAAACACGCTGTTACAGAATAATAAGAGAGAGATTAACTAACTTTCACAAATGTCACATTGTCACTTTCACATTAGTCACATTGCAAAAGGCACTACTGGGAATGTAAGGATACCATTAATGAAAATCAATATAAGAGACATGCACTGGCCAGACCTAAAGCTGTCTGAAACTTTACCGTGCAGATTCAGGGTCTGTCTTAAAAGAATCCAAAAGCACAGAAGCTTCACAGCTTAAATGAGCACAGCATTCCTTAAAACTATGATTTTTTTTCCTTTGTCATTAAAAGTATTATTATATACTGTATACTCTATTGCATAGTAGCACTGAAAAAGTAGCACTTAGTCTTCTCCAGAGCAAAACTTACGCAGTTATGGTAACTGATAATGTGAATTGTCAATTTGGTTACTTTCTGTTTTGTGCAACTACTTTTATAGTTGTCTTTAGGGTAAACCAAAAAAAATGTGTATTGAAGGTCTTGCATTGTACCTTTTTCTTTTAGAACCCAGTCATCTTTTATAGACCAGATTTGATGAAACCTCGAGTCCTTAGAGAATAGATTTAACTGTGATTGTTTTGTTTTAAGGATAGGGCATGAATTCTCTATAAGAGAGCAGGCCAGGCAGTTCTTGACTACAGATGATTACCCTCTAAAAATGGCAAGTCTAGAATGAGTGGTTTGTATTAGTTTTCTTTTTTGTTACAGCTGCTGTCATGAGAACAGAACCATGTTGTGGCAGTTGATATTCTCCTTGCAGATGCTGTCACAAGAGAAAAACATGAAAGTATGAATAGCTACCCATATCCATGAAGACATCTGAATGCCAGTCTTCTTTAACCTTTTATAGACTTAGCATTGTGACTGACGAGGCACTCCAGTAGGCATTCCTCCTCCTTCCCCAAAGTTGTTGGGCCTGTACAGGGGAATCAAAGAATGACAGATAATCAAATGGCAAAGCACAGTAAAGGGCAAAGGTAGTGAAATTTATTCCAGTCTTTTGCTGCAAGTATGGGGCTTTTCACATTTACAGCATACGTAGGCAAAGGTTGCAGAGCTAAAAACATATCAGGACATGAAGATATTGGATCAATTATTATTAAAATGATAATAGTGAAAATTATCATGAGCCCCAGGCACCTCTTTAAAGTCTCTGCCTTTAATAGAGTAAGTTCAGCAATGCTTCCTTCATGCTATATTTCAGGGAAGAACCTGTCCAGCAAAGATGTTGAAATATTATTTCTACATATTCTTTTATTTTTTTCTCTTTGTAATATCACCAGCTTCATGAATGTCTTGTTCTCTGTGCTCTCACATATTTATGCTTTTGTAAAATTTTTGAAAGTCTTTTCCATGCATCCTTGAGACTGGTCCAGAATTAACACTTTTGAACTCTCTTCATCCCAACTTGTTTTGCTCAAATGTTGCCTGTTGATCAATCAAGGTGATTGGGTAGCTTGAACGTTGTCTTGGCTGAGGGGGTTTTTTCGCTTTATAATCCACAACTTTACATAGTTAATTTCAAAATTATAGAATATACTCCAAATAGAAAGTTTGCAGGAGCAACGACCCCCAGTTGCTTAGTGCGTATTGCAGTAGGGATTGCAAAGAGTTGTAGCATTGCAGAATATCATACTAGAAATCGTGAGGAATTATAAGAAGCATTACCTGAGCACTGCTACTTCCAAATATATTTTTTACTCAAAAGAAGTGCACAGTTCAGCCTCTTGGGAAGCTCCAGCTAGATCAGATATCGTAGACCGTTCTGTCAAACAGAATGTGTTAGAAATTATAAAATATATCCATATATGAGATTTGATTTATACATTACAGAAGTATAGAAACAATTATTTACTTTACCGTTTACCCCTTTAAAGAGATGGAAATGTCTGGATATTCTTTCAGACAGGAGGAATTTAAGAACTTGCCTTTTCTTTTTCTGTCCTAGTGGAGGGTAGTAGTCAAGGAAAGCCTCATTACATGAGTTCTCAGGGAAGAAAACCCTGTGCCTCCTTGGAAAATAAAAGTAAGTTTCTGGTAAAAAAGGTTAGAAACACTCTTTAAAGACAATAAAATTATATTTTTTAGCAATTCAGCCACTTATCACTAAGGTCTTATGCTGTAAATACTTATGACTGCTCATTACTGTAAGCTTGTAAGTAAACCTGAGTTCATATTCTAAGAGGACAAAGTTATACATGTGATGAATATACTAGGTGACCTTTAAAGGTCCCTTCCATCCTAAACCACTCTATGATTCTACATGAATAAGCATTTCAAGCATAAAAAGTGTCATTCCAAAAATATATGAAAGATCAAACATTTGTTGTCTGACACAAAACTTTTCCAAACAGTGTTAAGCAAATCTTAAATTGAAAGCCTTCAAAGTACACTGTATAGTGGTATGCACACCAGATGCAGTATTTATACAATTTTTATAAGTTTAGTTGATTAGTATACCTATCAAATATTGTCCAGTTAGACAAGCAGATGGTTAGGTAATTTTCCCCCGTGTACTGCCCCACTGGAATTGGTCCAGAGGCTTCTTTGTCCCGTTTCTTTTTGTGTCTTCTCGGATCCTGGCTGGAAAACAAAACGTCCCTGTAGTAGGTTCTCTTCTTGAAAATAAAGCTAAGCAGTATTTCAGGAATGTGTTAGAAGGTTAGCACATTGCTCTAAAATGTAGGAAAAAAAGGTAGGATAAATACTAGAAGCTACAGACATGTATTAGCATTCTACAAAGCTACAAATATATAAAATATATATATATAACTTAAAAATCTTTGGTCACCATATTCACTGTTCCGTTCATTGTAATTCTATTTCTTCTTCAGTTGAGAGGGATTTTTTTGCCATATAAACCTCTAGAAATGGGAAAGATTGACATTTTATAAAATTCTACAAGTATACAAAAATTTGCTAATAAAAAAGAACAGTAGGACAGGTTAGGTTCAGACAACACTGCAAAATGGACAAGAGCACCGCAACATGTCTGGGAAAAAGTCTGCAATAAATATGATGTACCAAATCAAAACACCCATCTGAAAAGTAAAAGACTGAACAAATTGTACTTGGAGGACATTTTTTCTTTAGTAAAGAGGTTATCTGTTTGTTTTCCCTGTCTAATTTAATGCAAATATATAATGAATGACCTTTCTTTCTTTCTTTCCTTTGTATTCCCCTGAAATGCTTTCTCTGAAATATAACATCAAAACATCTGGTTTACACTATAGCCTTTTTTATGTTGACTTTCTGCTCTAGGGAGATCTTTGTTATGTAATACAATCATAATGTAGTAACCAATTCTTTTCATATTAGCACAACAACATAATACCATTGGTGACATCCAATAGATTTGCCTTGGTAGTGATGGGAGTCAGATAAAGCAATAAAAAACTCAAAATGCAATTGTAAAGTTATTATTTTACATACTGCCCATTTATTTTTGCAGTTACATTGAAATAACTAAGCATAATCTTCTCTCATAAAAAGTCTTCTTAGCTGGTCTACATGTCAATCTAGATATTTAGAATACCATTTTCTTTTCTGCATGCTTTTGGAAAAACTAAACATTAGCTAAATATTTTCCAATTCTTGAAATGTGATTTTCTAGGAGAATATCAAAATAAATATGCAGAGGAGTTAAATAGTCATATTTAAAGAAGCTATCTTTTGTGATTTTGAACATCTCCCCTCAATACTGTTCAGTCTAAATCCCTGAAACCAAACTTGTATTGCTTCTAACGTAAAATAAAAATAAAATAAACCTGTTCTATTTGAGATTGTGGCTTTTTCTTTAAAGACACTCAATTGCCTCAGCTTTACAAATCTGCAAAAAGTGACTTAGAGACAGAGAGGAACACAATGGCTGACACCTTATAACTGTATTGGGAGCTCACCCTTGACACTGGGTTTTCTGTCCACAAGGCTGTGTATTATCATCAGTCTCAGTGAGTGCCAGGAACTTGTGTTAGATCTTACTTTTCCCATTATGAACATCCAGCAGTAAGTACATATTGAAAACAAAGCATGAAGAACAAGAACCTTACCAAACCAGAATATCACACTGAATGCCTTTCTTTGTCATGGAAAGGGAACAACAGGGACAGTGACACTCACAGGCTGCCCTGGAATGCATCTCCTGCAAAGTGATAAAGAACTATAATCAGAATTTTCTGAGTTGGAGGAGACTCACAAGGATCATTGAATCCAACTCTGGAGTGAATGGCCCATACAGGGATTGAATCCATATCTTTGGTGCTATTACTACCATGCTCTGACCAGCTGAGCTTATCTCAGGGCCATAATATGAAAACACACATAGAAGAAAGTGATTTCACTGAGTTTTTCATTGTAACCATCATTTGGTCAACCACTCCCTTAGGTGGTACAACTGAAACAAGCTGATAGACTTTACTGGGCATTGTTCTTATTCCAAGAGAGACATTAATTTCCTGAAAAATATTCCAGTGTCTTCTGCTTTTAGCAGCCAAATATGACAAACATTTTGTAACAACAGATTTTGCACAAAATCTATTATCTTTTTACAAACCATCTAGATAATTTATGCATTCTATAGCATGGTAGCATGTCACAAACATACCCTGCATTGTCGTCAGGAGAATTATAAGCATTGATAAATATTTGTCTGCTCCTACTTACTTTGAAGAAAACCTCATAGAAAACTTCTTGCACAAACTTCTTTTCTTTCTTTGGCCTAACAAAACAAAATGCAAGTTGTGCATCTTGTCGGTTATTAATATTTTTGGTCCTTCCTTCCCCCCTTCCTTCCTTCCTTCCTTCCTTCCTTCCTTCCTTCCTTCCTTCCTTCCTTCCTTCCTTCCTTTTTTAAAACTTTAATGCAATTATCATGTTTTGTACTTAAGGTACCAAAAAGGTAACAAAACAAAAAGTATTTCTTTAATAGAAATTTGTTTCTCTACCAAATTCTGCTATGAAGCCTGTAAAATATTTTAAACCCATAAGGTGTTCCCATTTTTTAAAGAAAATGTTAAAGTGACTTCTAGTAATCAGCATGTTATGAATAATTTGGTATTTCAATCTTTTCTTACTCAACCAGAGGAGAATACATTTTTAGGACATTAGGACTACCAGAGTCCTGGTCTCATCATGTCACCAGTTAGTGTGACCCAATGACCTCACCTACAGCCTCAGAAGCCTTGAAAATTCTCTGCCTCTGAGTTCCAAGGAGTTCTAGTAAATGTGCTGAAATCTGAAGGTCAAACTCTGTATTCTTTCCTAAGAACAGGTAGGAAAATTACCATGTTTAGTTCTGCTTATTTGGGGATTGAGAAGGTAACAACAAGATACAACTAACTTGCAGATGGTATCAAGAGAGAAGGTGGAGAAGAAATTTCACTAGTATTTTGAAATAAAGTAGGAGTACCTTGAAGAAGAGATTTAGAACAGAAAAAAAAAAGATTATTTGTAAGTACCCTCTTGTGGAATAAAAATATTTTTTAAATTCAATGAGGAATCAAGAGACTGCATGTTTGCCATGTTGAAGTATTTTATCTCAGTAGTGTCAAAGAATTATAATGAAGTGAGAAAACTTAAATTATCTAGTTCAGCAGTCTCCCATTGACATTTTTCCCTTCCAGTACTTTGATTTCAATGAAAGTACATTTTCATAGGAAAGGTACTGTTCCTCTCACCTTACTTTGTTCTAAAATAGCCCAGATTTGTACCCTTCCAGGTCATGCTGTGTAGTCTTTTTTTCCCTTGGGTGTTTGAAAATGAGTTGGAACTGAAAGGATAAGAAGTTATTGGAAAAAGAAGGAATTTGATGTATTAAATTGCCTGTGTTATCAGCGGTGGTGGTTATATTGAAATTGCATTTCTATAATTAGACTTTATTTGTGATACATTTTTAACTGAAATGTAATGTGCACAGTCATTCATCAATTCATCAGAATTATCAATCCTTTTCAGTATAAATGTAGAACTATTTCCAAATGTATAACTATAATGTCTAAACTAACAGACAACACTTGTTGGCTGGAGTCACATACCACCTTCTGGATCTCTGTTGCACCATCTCTAAAAAACAGGGGTCAGGTGCTGAACTGCTGCAGCTTTATGCAACCCTGAAGCTGTGGATAAGTGGCCTAACACTTCGGCTAGCAGAAATGCAATTATTTTACTGTGGTCCACAATTCCCTATGATTTTCTCTAACTCATTAAGCCAGCTTGTCATTAGTTGTCAGGAAAGGCCTGGGGTACTTTGTAGCGGCAACAATGCCAGCCCAGATGCAAAACCAGAGCTTACTCTCACCAGTGGTAGCGAGTGTTTCAAAGGTACAGGCCACATGGAGAGTATTCCTCACTAGGAAATTGTCTGATGGACCCAAGTATGGTGAAATGAAAGCAGAGAAGCCATGCCCGTGGTGGCAGCATGTTAAGAGCTGTTGTTGCGCCTGTGGAGTGCCAGCTGCTGCTGAGCCAGAGCACTTCTCTGCCTTCTGATCTCGTGGCCTGTGGATCACCAACCACACAGAAGCCTCATGATCTTTACATAACAAGGCACAAGTGTGAAACAGTCTATATTTCTGTCAAAATATGTTCTGTTAAACGTATTGAACCGGGCTTGAAAAAATCATAAAAGCTGTGAATAATACCTGTTTGGTGGTACCAGAATTTGAAGCTTTGCTAGAGCTTTCAACAGCTAAGAGCATCATTACTAATAAATCATTGGAAGTACTTAAAGGGAAAATCAAAAAGATGAAAGCTCATTACAGAAAATGATCAGCCATTTTCCGCTGTTTCTGCAGCAGAATCTTGTTATCTATTTACACACTATTTCTAATATTAATATCACTGTAGTAAGATAAATTACTCCCCACACTTTTACATTTTTAATTACATTTTACTGCGCTTGTTCTTTTGTTTACAGTTAGCCAATAAAATATTTATTTTATCTTATATATAGGATGAGGTTTCTGTATTTTAATCAGATTTTCCACATAATCTTCCCCCCACCTTCCTTTACTGTCTTTTTTTATGACCCTAAACACCACAGGATGTTTTTTTGTAGAAAATCTCATTATTTTTTAATGCATGGCTATTTATTAATGTATTGTGTATATAACACACTATGCATTTCTTTGCATTGATGAATACATTTACATCCACTTGAGAATAAGAATTCCCTTAAGGGCCAATCTCACAGTTCTCTGAGTATGCTGCCAAAATATTGTGCGTCTGATGTTTTTTTGGTTTTTTGTGGTTTTATTGTAGTTTTTTTAAAAGGCACAAAGGGGTCTGTTCTGATTTGCTGAGAAGATCTTTCTACCAGTAGACAACGATCATTATTCATTTTCTGAATGTTGACCTGCGTGTGCTGTGGCAGAGATTACCAAAAAAGGCAGTCGTATCTCAGCTGTGTTCTAATAAAAATGCTCTGACCTGTTCTTTCTTACTGTGAAAGGGGTAAACTGCTCCCACATCACTCTGATGCCAACACTGTTGTTTTGCAGTGGCAAGTAAGCATAGTTTTGTGCTAGCAGCTAACAAAATATTAAAGAAAATATTTGTCTGAAGGCACACCTTAATAGCATAAGGCCTTAAAACAATCTTACCAAAACCAACATGAAGTCATAGGAATTCATCATATGAGAACTGAGTGGAAGACATCTGTTTGTGGGAATACAAAGAATTCAGTCGTTTTCTGCATTTAAGATAACATGCATTGGGTACAGTTACTAATGGGCTTTTTTGTACCTCAGTGACTTTAATCATAATTGGGAAAATTAATCTTGATTTTTTATTTTCATATTTGGACTTAGGTTTTTTCATACATTTCATTCTTCATCTTTGCTAAAAAATGATCTAACTGCAATTTTTATGGCACTTTACTGTGCCAAAAATATTATTCTAAAATAATATTTTAAATTTATTTTAAAATATTAATTACCAAACTCTGCAGACAATTCCTACTTCTTTTAATTTTTAGAATTTTTAGTTTGGTGTGAATATTTAATAGCTGAAATATATTAAGTCAGCTCTCTTAACAGTTATCTGCAGGAACTTTTCACCCCAAGAGAGTCAAGCACAGACAGCCCTGCATCTCATGGAACCTTTTGAACAGTACTTAATGAATCATGAAGTTTTCAACACTCACTGCAAACTCCACAGAAGTTCATACTTAAAGCTACTGAGCAATAGCAGGGGCCAAAAGAAAGATAGTAGTTCTGGAGACTTTGTGTCTCTATGACTCAAAATGGTCTTTTAGTTTTGGGATATAAGTCTACAGTGTAAATGAAGAATAACATTTTCTCCACACTACATGCAGAACTCCCTTAAGCATGTGGTGGGATAATTTAGCATAGTCTGTTTTGAGGTGGCTGTGAAGGGTAAGGAAAATGGTTCCCCCACTGCTGTTTAAAGACCAAACCAATGCGCATGTGTAAATATTTTCTTTAATCATCTAATGCACTCAGATGACTCCAAACCAGATTTATCCAAGACATTATTATGTCCTGAATCTCTGTAACTGCTCTGCATGGAGCCTTTATGGTCTATTGGGTAAATAATACACATTTTTTAAATGATGCAAATACTTGAGAAATCCTAATGTTTCCAATGGAATGGTTATGTTGTGTAAATAACATGCAAACTTAAAATTGTCCTATTACAAATTTATGCATAGTGTATCATATGTTTGTGTTTGTGGGAGAAATCAAAAAAAATAAGCTGATCTGTTCCTGATACATTCCTCTATTTTTCAGATGCTTTTAATTTGATTTAGCTACTAAACACATCATTTTTCCTTCTAGATATATTTGTGTATTCCAGAAAACTGCAAAGAAGAAGCAAACAGAAAGCTAGTTTAGGACCTAAACCTATACTAATTTAAATTTTGCAAACCCTTGTAGATGAAGAAATATACGACCTTCTCATACAAAGGTCCAATAAAAATAAGTCCAATATTTTAACATGGTTCTTATCAATTTATGCATCCTAGAGGATTTTTTTGTGAGTAGACTTCATTTATACTGCTTTATGCTAAAAAGTAACAAGAGTAGATGGACTAGCATTTACACAAATTTTTTTTTCTGTTCCTTTTCCTTACTGTAAAATAGTAGGGAATTATTGTCATAACCTTAAAGAGGAAAAAGCCAGACTTGCATATGTGTGACTTTGATTCGTCCTCTGCATTTTGCAGGGCTGCCTTACAGTCCTGTAAAATATAAGGCCACTAATAACTGACCTAAACAATAACATTTTCTCAGTTCCTCTTCAATATTCTTTTTTCCTACTGCCAGTCCATTAGCTCTTTTTTGAGTTGTTTCCTTTGTTTATAATGTTATTTCATTGTCATTTGAGACCTATTATCCTCTCTTGAATCTTCACTTCTCTAAATAAGGCTCATCAAATTCTTCCAGCTCTGGCAGCAGCAAGCTCTTCAGTAGCTTTTGTCCTTGAAATCAAATAAGTTTGATGAAGATGTGGATCAAGTGAAGCCAAAATCCTTTATATAAAAGTATAGGCTGCAATCCACCAAAAGAGGGATAGTAGCATCCCACCAGTCCAAAGTGAGTTTGTAAGACTGATTTAGCTCCCCCCTTGCAGGTCTGTCTCTCTTTAAACCTGTAACAGGAGAACCAGATGATACAATACACAGGCATCAGATCCATGAGGCTGCTCCTTTTTTTCCTTTCCCTCTTTTTAAAATAAAAATAATTTGGGGATTTTACAATTTGTTAATATGGTGGGGTTTTCCATTTATTATCAGGATGTTTCCTTTTAAGCCAGCATTTACTGTAGCTAATAACTCATTTATTAGAGCTTCTGTGGGCTAGAAATTTTATCAGGATGATTAAATAACAAATAAGAAATTACACACTGGTAACTCCCAGCTTTTAAAGATTTGTAGAGATTATTGTTGGGTAAATAAACTTTAACAACGACCACATCAATGCCTCCAAAGCATTTGGGGAAAGTTTATCTGAGATAAAAATGCATTGTGACATAAACTATCTTCTTAGGAAGATTGCTTAGACTATGATCTGAAAATTATTTTCATATTCAGGGCATGAAGCAGCAACAGACAGAAGAAAAGGACTAGGGAAGATGGAGACATACATGAGTTTTCAAAATGAATGATCTGGAACCAACATTCTTCTTCCTGTCAACAGCACAGTTACTTCAGGAAATACAATTCACACATGTTTCTGTAATTAAATTTCTAATTTCTGCAGGTTATTTTTTAATTATATTCTTATTCTGATTTCACAATTATTCTGCATGAACATTTCCTATTGAGTTCAATCAGAGTGTGTATGATGGGTCAATAAGAATATAGGGATTATTAGTCACTCTTACACATACACATGGACACATTTGCCCATGCAAATAATTGGATATATCCAAATAACTAGTGAGGTTGAAAATTATTGCCATTTGCTTAGTCTGAATGTCCTGGCATTAGTGTGCATTGTTCCAAACTATATGTGAATTCTGCCAAATGAGTAGCAAAACCTTGCTCCAAGACAAATTGAAAGGCACAAGCAGGTAACTATAAAGTATGCTACAGAATAAAATAGCGTCTTGTCTCCATTGTGGCAGTGCCTCAAGAATGGGTAGAATCTAGAAATTTTTTGAGAAGCAGAGAAAGAGAACTTTGCATACTTTAACCAAAAACCTGGTACGTATATTCATACATGTAATGAAGTAAGAGTTCTTCAAGAAAACTCTCATGATCATGGGTACAAGTAGAACAGAGTAAAAACATTTCCTTAAAGACATAACATCATCCCTTCTCCAAGGCAGTCTCACAAAATTATAACAGCATTCTAACCATTATGACCGTGGTTGCAGCACAGTCTGTAAACTGGAAGATGGATTGGATGTAACCAAGCAGACATTGCAAAATTATTGACATTTCATAAGTTGTCTCATCTAAAGTTCTGCCTCTTGATGCATATAGAGCACAGTAACACTTGACCCTTACCATAAAAATTCACAATCTAAGCAAAGCTGATTTTAGAAAGACATAGTAACTGCCATTTATTGCCTGATTAGATCCCATAATCCAGAGGACCTTAGTGGATTTGAGCAGGTTTCCATCTTGGCAACCCACTAGAGCCACATGGAAACCTATGGACCCAGAATATCTTCATAGGTGAGAGAGAGAGAGACAAGATAGTTTAAGGCATGGTTGCTTTCATCTATACAGAATGCTGAGCTGAAGGTTAAATAAATTACTCTGTAGATGAGCCCATTTTTCTACATTGTTGACAAAAGGAATCTGAAATGTCTGGAGTTATCTATGCTGTCCATGTCTATAGTTATGCCTTGATTTGGTCAGCTAAATCCAGACCCAAGTATTTTTTCTCATGGTCCAGCTGACTTATTTAGCCATTATTATTTCATCTAATTTACCCAGTCTTACCCATTTTTTTCCTTTTAAAGAGCAGCTTACTCTGATTTATCAATGATAAAACAGGCACAGCCAGGGCAGGAGGAGTTGCCATGTTATTCTTGAAGACTTGAACCTCCTACAAATTCTTCAGTACAGGACAGTAGCAAAACATTTAAGGAAATGAACAGACTTCCTTCTGTTGTTTTCCAAGATAATAAATTATTTAGGAATTTAATCTCAAATTTTTCATGCTTTCATATCATCTCCCACTGGAACCACTTAGAACCTGATCCAAAGCTCTTCTAAAATTTATGTTTCTAAAGAGTTCAAGGCAAAGAGAATTTTATTTTTGCATACATAATTTCCTTTAAAAATTCAGATAAATAAAAGTGAATATTCCTACATAAGGGTGAAAAGGAAAATGAAGATCAGATGACAAAATATGTAGCAAGTTTAATTCATTGAGTACACTTTGATAGCACTGGTCTTTCAACTGATAATTAGAAAAGGTTATGGACTGTTCTTTTAGTATCTTAATCCCATTTGTAGATGGATAATTAGAGAAAAATTATTTCTTTATATCAATTCTCATCTCTAAGGTCCAAATTTCAACCTTCAATTTTTATAAAACCAAGTTTTCATGTATGAAACATGAGAAAATGTCTAAATTCCTTCCACAGACCATGAAACAAGAAGTTTGCTGGCTTGTCCAGCTAGTAAAAGGATCATAATTTCTCTCTTAGAAAGGGAGGATTTCATTTTAGCTGCACAAGCTGTGACAAAATACTGGATTATACCAAACACAAGTAAAATACTAAGCATTACTAAGTAAGCAGCAGCTGTGTATGACCCACTGTATAAGGCACACGGCAAAGGTACTGTGAAGTGCTTTGTGTACAAAATGAAATAGAAAGAAACTTTCAGTTTTCAGGCAAGTGCTCATGTGCTCATGATTCACCATTTTAGGTGGCATTATCCTCATAAAGATGTACCGTGGGATATATCGCCTGACTGAAAAATAGTGCCTCTGCTAACACACCGTCCATATTTCACAAAACCTGCAGTGATGTTACAAATCGACCGATTATTTCAAGGGCAGTTGGTAAATATTCTCACTTCTGGTAAACACTCAGATCTTGAAATGGTGTTACATGCGCTTGTTCTCGGATATTACTGCCTGTGGTTGGACATGTTTATCCTCTCGTATGACAACTTTCAAGCAGACCCCAACCGAACTGAGGTGTGTCTAACACACTACTTGACACACATGGTATAATTACTTTTTGCGTCCCTAATTATGTGTAAAGACTTAAATATATTGCTGCTTGAGCATAGTGACAAACTCCTGTGATCTATTGCATTTTGGCTTTATTGAATTGTTCTGTGTATTACTTCATGTTCTGAAATAGGGAATCTATCCCTACTCAAAATTAAAAGGCAGAACTGAAAAGTGATTCCTTATCAATGATATGCGCTAAAACAACAGGTGGAGAGATATGAGGAGACTTTATTCTCATTAACTTTATGGTGCAGATGATTCTCTTGACAAAATCTTTTCATTTGATGCAAAATTAAAAATGTAGAAGCCTGTGAAACTCACAAAGATTTTTCAGGAGACAAAACCCACCACCAAACACTGAAGGGTATTTTATGTTATGTACATTTGGTCTTGTTTGTGCAGTTCTAGAAAAACAATAAAAAAAACCCTTTATAAAAATTCTTTGACCCTGCTTTTTGCCAACTGAATGCTCATGGTTGATTGGAAAATCAATGAAGTGCTGTGAGAATTGTACCTCACTGTTGCAGAAAAGCCACACAAAAATCCAACTTTTCACATGAGTTGAAGATTGCCTTTGGTTCATTTACTCTCTTAAGACACATTAAAATCAAATCTATCACCCCATTTGGCCATCTGTCAATTCTCACTACACAGTAAATGAGTAGACTTTGTTCCTTGATCACCAGAAATGGAGGATGTTTTGTTGTTGTAATAAATGGTCGTAGGCCTTAGAGACAGAAATAAATCAATGCAATTTATAAAGTTGGGGTGAAAATGTTAGATCCAGTTTTCTAAACTACAGAGAATTATGTATGGATGAATTGCAATAAATAAAGCACAGCTTTAGCAGCTTACAAAAATAAATAATAAAGATGAAAGAAATTAATGTGCAGTCCTTTATTTTGAAACCTTTTAAAGCGTAAAATAAATACAAGAATAAGTTGCACGTCAAAGGTGCATCTATATACACATTTCATTTTATCTGGTCAGGCAATAAATAAGAGAGTTCATTTTCTTCTTATCTTAACATAAACTAAGTTTTGAAATTGCAAAATACACTGGTAACTAAAAGAAAGTCTCCTCCTTCTTGCTCAATAATTGTTAACATGCACATTAATTATATCCTACGACAAAGTATAAGTTTCACTGTAAATTTAACTTGTGAGGAGTAGTTTTTCTGTTGAATTGAAGTGCTTCTGGAATCATTGAGCTTTTGGTGTTAGAGGCTGATGCTCCAGGAGTCCAGGTGCTGCATTCACGAAAAGCTTGGTTTCAAGCTCCAATCAGCACAGTATCTTTTGGCATAACATCATTTGCACTCTATTCTTTGTTTGTTGTCAGCAGTCTTGTAAAACTGAACTATCTTGTAGGTAATTAGCTCCAAAACAAAATGTATGAAAATACAGAGACTAAACATCTGGAGACAGCCATTAACAAAGCCATCAATTCCATATCCCAGCAGACTACATTAGTACAACAAAGTTGTTTTCGGGAGACTAAACCATCAGTTCTCAAATGATGGTCTGTAACAACAAATGATCTTCAGTGGTTTGCAGAAGAATACCACCTTTGTATTGTTCAGAATTAAAAGTATGATGGCAAACATGTATAGTTCAGAGATTGAGAATCACTGAAATAAACTATCAAAGTCACAGGTCCAAAATAAACTACTGCAATAGCGAGTGCAGAGCTTTTTTCTTTAATATGTGAATTTGCAGAAAAAAAAGTATAATTGTTTAATAATACATATAAATATTTTGATGTAATTTTTAAAAATCTTTTAATGTAAATGGAAATTTAGGAATTGGTTGAGCACTCAGTTTGCATTCTGCAACAGTACAGATTTTTGAATGTGGCTAAGTATACAGATACTGATGAGTCCAGTTACTTCTTATTCTAAAGTTTAATTATCTTATATCGCTTATATATACTTATCTTGCAAAATTATATCTGTGCAAGTTCTGACTCAAGATGCTTTCTGCCGAAGTTGCAGTGGTTGAAGTGTAATAGAGAAACATCATTTTCAGCTTTGCAGATAATTAACACTCTTGCTCCTATCTAGTTGAGATAATCAGTGTTCAGCAGAGGCAGCTTTTCAAAGTATTTAAATCTTCTTGGAAAGATTTTGCACATGATACCAAGTTCCAGGCGGTCAGATTGTGGCTGGTCTGCCACCCATATGCAAGCTAGCAAGTTAAAAGCAAGCTGTGACTTTAGGGTAAGTCTTTACTACACAGTTAATCCAAATTGAATGGGATTTTCAGTCCAGCCCCATTTTATGTAGACAGAGTAATGGCTATAGGTACTTAGAGTAGTTTTAAGCGTGGTTTTATTTTCACATAGCTGAACTACATTCTAATCATGATTGTGACAATCCTCACTGTAAAAAAATTACTCAGGTGTCTGTAGTCTCCCAAAAATTGTATTATGTTTTTCATGGTAGGGGAACAGCTTTGCAGAGTGAATTTATTATTAGGAATTCTTGAGCATCTCTGGGTAAGGAGCTGAGAAACACGTCCCCAGACACATGAGAAAATGTAAAAAGGAGTGTACAACAATGTAGATTGAACTCCTTTGGAGACAATGTTCCTTAGAAAAGCTGCTGATTACTTGGGCTAGGCAGGTGGTCTGTAACTAGCTTTCAATGTGAGATTTAAAAATGAAAGGCAGCACTAGCCCTTGGTAAAAACCATTTTGAAAATCTTTATACCACCCTACTGTTCAGTACATCCACATGAGATAGAAAAGGGTCCTTGTAATGAAGAAACAGAAATGTGACATCAAAACTAAAGAGCAGCAGCGCAGAGCTTGTTTGGGAATGATGAACTTTACACTGTTTGCCAGCCTGCTATTGTATCAGTTAAACTGTTTCTTTTATTCTTTAGAGATATCATATAAAAAAATAGTTTGACGAACATTCTTCAAGAAGTAGCTTTTGTTCAGAGTGCTCAGAGCATTTTGTTGACAGTTCAGTCAAAAAAAAAGACTGATAAAAGAAATAATAAAGTACTGGCTTTATTTTATCAAACTATCAGCTCTTTTTCTTCTCTCACTTGAGCTCAGATTTTTAACATGGTCAGTCTTCCTATTAGTCTAGCACAGATGTGGCTACTTTTTTCTCTTGCTGCTCTGTCAGCTAGAATAGGACAGGGCAGAAGCTATGACCTTATCACTGAACCTACTATTACTTTTTAGCCAAACATGATAAAACATTCATTCTCTCATTTTTTGGTGCACCAAGGATAGCTAGGAATGGTAAAAGGTCATTGTGCTACAGAGGGCTCCCCTCAATTTTATTATAGAACTGAGTTTTTTGTTTGTAATAAAGCTTCATTACAACACTAGAATGTAATGTGTAAACAAGAGTCTCTGATTGCTCCCAGCATTTCCCTCAAGCTTTTATTTTGTTCCTGATCTCTTTTTCTGTTGGTTCTGCTTTCAACATAGAGTCTGAAAATCCATATTGTGACAATACTCCCTGGGAGAAAGCAATGAGTTGTTCATGAGAACTTACTTTTAATGGTGTTAATGTCATGAGAGAGACAAGCATTACATTTATCAATGCCATCCCCTGATGGAAGTCCAGGAAAACAAGGAAAAAAGCAGAAAATCAAAGCAGCCAGTAAAAGCAACACAGAAAGACACAGAGGAATCCTTTCTGCTGAAAACTCTTGTTTAGCTGAAAATTGCAGGATGTTTTTCAAGGCAGCATTAAAAAAAACTTACACTGAAAGCTTAGCAAGAGTGAGCATTATGTGCAATAAGAAACTCAACAGTGAAGCCAAAACACCCAGTTTTGTATTTCATGGTAGGAAACTCCGCTTGCGTCAGTACTTGTATTAACTTATTCCTATGGTTGCAGCCCCACAGATGTGAAGAGGTAGAAACCATTGTGAAGAGCTAGCATGGGTACAAATGGATTAAAGCCGTCAGAAGAACCAAATTGCCAAAGGCTTGCAATAACATTAAATAACACTTTTGTGAAAGCAGCATGCAATTGTGCTCATGAGCACATGGACTTTTAAAATGGGACTTTACAGACAAACTGATTGTCTTGGAAGAAGAAAAATATTCCATGCAAAGTGAGGTGATGAAGTACAAGCAGAACAGCAAAGTTTTGATGGTTAATGCCAACACCATCAAACATTAAGAGATAACAGTCACTCATATATGCTTATATGCCTGACATTCTCAGAGGTTTGCAATGACTCTCATTCATACAGAAGGACTACTGGAAGCCCCAAAGAGCCTTTATAAATGCTTAGGCCTATTTTAGATTATTATTCTCACTCAGGACAATGACACTTGCAGGAGACTGTAAAGAAGGGATGCTGTAGTTTTACCTTTTGTCAGAGTACCTGGAAGCTGTGCTTTGTCTGTGCTGTGAACAGACCAATGCAAACATACACAGGCCCATTGCAGCTATTATAAAAGCAGGAGTCAGGATAAACATAACAGTACCTCTGCTACAATTCTGCTTGCTCAGATTACCTTGGCAATGTTTTCAAAATATATTTTTTTGCTTTCTTTTTGCATACTGGAGAGGAAAAGCGATGTTAAGGGGCATTTTTATATCACTAACATATTCCACAGGAAATGTGTGGATGGATCCCAGCTGAATACTAAAACATCATTAGATTTACTTTTTCTCTTCTATATGTTATGGATATGCTATTTCAGACTTATGTTTCTGTGCCACTTCCTCAGTTGGTGTCAAAATCTCCACAAATTAGCTGTGGCAATGCATGCATTCAACACAGAAAATCCTCAGTTATATATTGGGTTCAATATTACAGTGGTAGATTTCTGACTTGAAATCTGTTTGTAAAAGGATTGCTTTAACTTTGGCAGAAAATTTCCTTTAGGTGACTGGCTAAGGCTAATCATCAAGTTATTAACAGGATTAGAGACAGCTTTACAGGGGTTATTGGTGATAATCATTGGTGGTTTTCAACCTAAGTTATTATATGATCCTATTTGTGCCACAGAACAACATGGCGTAGAGTTGGGACATTGGTGTGCATTTTCTCATAATACTCTGATTTAAAAAAAGTGGTTGTGGCAGGGTACTTCTTCAGTAAACCACATATGGGCTTCATCCAGAGCCCAGGCATTGAAATCTGCACTAAATGCTGATTTGTTCTTCCCAGGGGAATCTGGCAAATTGCTGCTATATCAGTATGAACCAAATTTTTTTAAAGAAACCTAAAAATATTGAAAACCTACAATATTAAGTATTAGCTATGATTATAGTAATAGAATTAACTAAGATTATTTAATTTGAAAGTCACCAAGGCATGATGTGTTAAACCAACATAGTGAAAACAAGAACTGTCTAAGTTCTCATTTTAAAATCAAAGCCAAATGATGGAGATGGAAAGTAAAAAAGTAATTGTAGTGGCTACTGAAAAGATATTTGGTGTTTCAATATTATGTCATTACATATAATAAATTGTTGAGCACTATGAGAGAATGGTACAGGAACAGTTGTCATAAAATTGTTATTTTCCACTTGACACAACCACTTTGTTACATATTGGGCATTTAATCCAACATGGCTTTCCAGAAGAAACACTTTTTCCTCATCTAGCCAGAAGTTTGGATTTGCTGCCGGGAGTACCAGGTGGCTGAAGTGATAAACAAAAAGAACTGAAATGTTCACAGTACTTATTTCTGGGTTTATGAAGTCATTCTATATCTTTATGCCTTAGTTTTCCTCCATGTGTAATGGAGTAATATAATCACATCTGCCCTTTTCCAAGCATATTAAACCAATTCGTATATTTTTGAGCACTGGTGCCCAGCCTTTCACAGACTAAAATCCTCTGAGAATTTCCTTTCAAGCAGCAAATACAAAATATGCTCTTCTTACTGGCCAAATGGCTAAGCAGCGTGGTGATTTGATTCTTTGCAGCTATTAGTACTGATACAGGAAGAGGAGAATGGAGTTTTTGAAAAAGTGTCATTGAGATCCAGGCCTTGCAAATCTGTGCTAAGCATCAGAATTGAGCACCAAGCGTGGAATGAACACAACTAGAAATCATATAGTTCGAGAATATCTCGAGTTGGTAGGCACCTATAAATCATGTCACAGGCATGATGTGAACACAGCACAGGCTGTGTCTAATTGTCTACACAACAACTTTTAACTGAATATGTCAACTGCAGTAGTTTGTCTCACTCATGGTGTAACTTGAGAACATATAGTGTTGTTAGTACTTGTGTAGAAGTTAATGCTATTTTTCAGTCTTACAAGATCTGGACTAACACATTTATATATCTTTATGTGTATGTGTATATATATATATATATATACACACAGAATTTGGTATTTTGCATTTAAAATGCTTTTTTTACTGGAAATTAATAATGGACACAATCTGGCTTTTTGAGCATCCATTTTTTCTGAATTTTATTAATTTTTCCAGGTTTCTGGTCACTAAAAGCAGGTGAGGAAAAAGCTTTTTCTAACTACTGCAACATAAATTTTAACTAACGATAGGATTGATAGCTAACATGGGTCTGTTGGAAGGAAGAGCCTTGAATTCTGAAGGAAATATTCTTTAATCTTTTCATCCACTTTCCTGTAACTTGTATTGGATTATGAGTGTGTCTTCCTAACTTACTTTTATTATTACATCTGACATTCAACCTTTTTGTAGGACTACAGGGGTGATCTTTATCTGGAATTTCCTAGATGGCTCAATTATAAGCACATGTAAATGGCAGGAGACACATGAACTCACCCTTGGGCGTTAAGTAGCCTTATTTGAAAAAGATTATGGGCTGCCAAAATCCCAACAATTAAATAAACAAAAGTATTGTTCTTCTGAGCTGGTTACCACAATGTTACTGTGTATGTAGGAAGTGTATGTGTCATATTTAGAAACTTCTACAGCAGTAGACAAGTTGACATGGTTTTATGTCTCAAAATTAAAATAAACACGGGGCTCTGGTGTCAATTTTAAATTTTCTTTCATCTTCTTATATTATTATTTTGAGTGTATTGATAACACTAAAAAATGAAAATGTGCTGAAAAATCATTTGCAGGGCTGTCAGCATAAAAATAATTATCAGTTTTGGAATGTGAAAATATTTTCAGTTGATTCAGAGTTAATGCAGCTGCCAGGGCACTACATAGCAGCTGTGTGACAAAAACTGCCTTCCCCTTCGTGGCTCTGTGGCCTGGGCTGTTCCTACAGGAAGGGCACCATCAGTACAAGCTGATGAGAGACAGCAATAACCCTTGAGGGACGGAGTCTTCCCTGAGGAGACAGATGGGTAAGATACAAGTCACAATTTCCCTGTAAGAAAACACTTCCATTTTGTTTCACTTTGGGCAAAATACATCTTTTATTGTGGAAAACATTCTTGTTGTGGAAATTCCAATTTCCACAGAGAAGGATTTCCATCCAGCTTCACCAGGATGAAAGTTTCCACCTGGTGAACCAGTATGCGTAAGGATAACAGTGTGTGTGAGTGGGAACCACTGTAGTAACCCAAGCATTCATAGAATCACAGAATCATTAAGATGGAAAAGACTTCCAAGATCATAAATTCTGACTGTTAACCCAGCACCACCATGTTCACCACTGCACCATGTCCCCAAGGGCCACATCCACACACCTTTTGACCACTTCCAGGGGTGACAATTCCACAGAGTGACACTTAAGCTGAGAATGGGACCCCAGCAAGGCAGTGCTGGTGTGTCAGCCAGCTGGTGACTGGTGCACTGCACCTCCATGCAGTGAGAGACAGACAAAAGAATCTTCATTTTCAAGGTGAAGTAAGATTATGAGAAAAGGGAGAGCTATTTGTTCTCTAAACAGGTCTGGAAAAAACCCACTATAGGAGCAGCAGAAGGGGATAGTAAGGTTCCTGCTGGTGACACCATGGGGCCATTCCATTTTTTCGGGTAGGCAGTGCTAAGGAAGTGGCAGCCTTCTTCCCTCACACATATTAGAGAGGCTGAAGTAGCAGCTTTCATTTCTCCCTCTGTGACTTGGCAAGCTGGCATTACAGCTGATGAAAAATGAACCAGGTCCCAGGGATGTGATGAGAATTGTCTGTGCTGCACACTTGTTAGTGTTTGTGCTTTGCTGCTTGGATACTTTTATTGATGAAGTGAAGTACTGCATACTATTAAATTATCATTTCATGCTACTTATGATAATAGGCAGAAGAGCATGGCAGATTATTATTACTTTCATTTGTAACTGATTAATGTGCATTGTTGATAGCATGCATCCCTTCCTTAAGGAGGGTGGAGAGGTGTGAGATTTCAATTTGAAAGATTTTGTTATGTTCCTTTATAGAGTTAGATTCTGTAAAAAGAAAAAAGAGGAAAGCAGAGAAAAGAGGACAGAGTGAAAGGACAGGGATAGCTGTGTTAAACAAGCTGAGATGATGTTGTAATAATAACTGTTCTATGTCTCTATGCATACAGTGCTGAGCAGAATGCATTGATTCCCCTTAACAGTTATGTCTTTATGTGTGCAGTCCCCCTACAGTTAATAATCTATTGTACCTGCTCTTCAAGACACCTTGCTATTGAACGAATTACTAAATAGCACAATGTGTAGCCATTTAATGAGGCTGAGTAATTCTATTATCTCTTCATACTATTTATTCACCAGCTGCATATTTTCCACCTCCACCACAGGTAAAGTTAACAAAATTAATTCTGCCATCAGTTTGATAATCCTGTCATCTGTGTGTGTGTGTGACGTGGATGTGCTGGAGATCCACCATCCCGTGGTTTGTCTCTATCCTACTGTACTCGAGGTAATCAGAAGACAAAATAATTACTGTAGGAGTACTATACAGAATAGCCATAGGATGTCATTTTACTTGCCATAATATTAATTTTCACAAAGAGAGAAAGGAATTTACCTCTCCTTTTGACCACATGCCAAAAGGGAAATTAGGCCCTGTTGTACACAAGGTGAAGGCTGCTGTGTCATGGTAGAAAGTGAGAAGCACCAAAGACAAACCAAGTAAATTGTACAGGTGCTGCAGCCATGCCACAGATCCACACTGAATGAACCTGCTGATTGTTGAAACTAGTATGTTACATGAAATGAAGCATAGAAATCCTTTTTGCTGCCTTTCACACTCTTTGAACCCTTCCAGTGTCATTATTCCCCACTAGACACTGAAACTCAAATTCCAAAACTGAAATAATGGGTTTTTTTGCATTGTGCTGAGTAACTGTGGCAGACATATTCAAGCGTCACATGAACAGCATAAGCACACACATCACTACACAAACAGCGCCACAATGTTATCCTCATGTATGGACTGAACACACATGATGAAAGAGGAAAGCTGAAGGTCTTGTCGAGGATGGAAATGAGAATGGCAGTCTGATCGTCTCTCTAGATTTGGCATGGAGATCTCTGCTATCTACCAAAGTGTTGCTCAAGGCAACTGAATTTAGTAAACCCAAAGCAAGATAAAAAGTTAAGATAAATTACTGTTGAGGATATTTTTATGGTGTTATACTGAACTGGCCCTTTGCCATCAGATTTTCATAGTGGACACAAAGGATACTGTGAATGGACAGAAAAATAGGAAATTATATGTAGTTTGTGAAAGAGACAGAGAAAAATTTGATGCAAAACCCTGTTGTTGGCTCTGTTTAAATTCAAACTTCTACTACTGATTTGCCCTCATAGCCGTAGCTCTAATACAACTTAAGTTGCTCATCACACAGATATGGTACTGTCCCTTATCTCCTTCCCTGTGTGGATTCAGTTTGGGGGCCAACAAATTGCTGTACGTAGTCTTAAGATTTACTTAGGGTTTTGCTCAATAGGATGCAACACTGGTATCCTTTGACCTCTGCCACACATTTATGAACACAGATTGTCCTCCTGAAGTCTGTTATAAAATGGGGGACACAGCTGCTCCAGGCCCCACAGAGCAGTGCTGATGGACCAGCTCTGGACGAGTTTAAAACCTATTCCACCCCCCCCACCAAAAAGTACACAAACCTAAAAACATCACTCATGACATCAAGATTATTGTCAATCCCATACAGATATACACTCTATCACTCAGTGATAACTAAAACTCAGGGACACTGAAGCTTTAAAAGTATAATTGAAAAATATCCTTCTGTTTCAGCTAACTGAAAACTATACTGAAGCAGAAAAACAAAAAACCTGCAAATCCAACCCGAGTGCCTTTTTTCTTCTCCACTTCTTAGTCTTTCTCTTGCTCTTACAGTTTCCATTTTGTTTGGCTAGTCTTCAAACTTAAATGAGATATTGAGGTCAAAAATCATCTGTCTCTATCTCTCCTCTCGCTGTCTGTCCCTGAGGCATGTTCTCCTTTCCAGTATGTGAGAAGCCAAGAGTTGGATCCCTTCACAAGTCAAAGAGCAGGTCAGTGCTGCCCATGGAGGAGCTGCCATGCTTGGCTGCAGCACAAGGGAAGGAATGGATGGAAACAATCCCACGTTTCAGTTTCTACCAGGGAGCACGTTCCTAACAGCAGAGCAATTACACCAAAGCACTAAGTCCAGCTGGATGTCAGACCCCAGAGCGTGGTGGCACGTGGTACTGTAGAGCAAAAGAGATTTCTGCTTTAGTGCTATAGATGAATGACAGATTTGTATATAGAGGGGAAAATGTGAGGACTTGCTCTGTCTTATAAAACCTTAATTTATTAGTACGTGTTAATCTAGTCCTCCTGATAAGAGAGTTGTCAGTTCCCCACAAAAATATTTGGAGAGTTTGGTCTTACCTCTAGCGTGACCATCCCACATTCACACCTGGATAGAAACCCTCATGATATAATGGTCTTCTGTTTTCTCTGACCTGGCATAAGGGAGGTACAGGCGTGGAAAGAGGTGCGCTCCATGTCACCATTTTGGTTGAATTTAATAGGATTCATATATTGTCCTATGAGAAATTTTGGAAGTCAAGAAGTAGATGCTGTTGTTTCCCTCTCCCTACACCCATAGTAATTATTTTATCAAATCTGCTTATTTGTGACAAACCTCTAGCTGTCCATAAAGCATTGCAGCTAAATCCTAATTCAACTTATTCATGCTCCTTTTACACTACATTTATTATTGTTTTGGAAATTAAAGTAGGAAGTTATACTGTAGAGGCAAGAAATGGAGCATAACAAATCTAATACTGCCCAACAGTTTAATATTATTTATGGAAGTGGCTAACCTCAGTTCCTGTTAGAGGTTTCACCATTTTGGTTCTCTCACGCAAAACAGCAGCACTAGAAAAACAATTGTGGCACCCTATGAAACAGTGGACCAAATGTTTCAGTACCACAAATCGTGTGAAAATACACTGAGAAAAAAAATAATTTGATCAAATTATAGACATATGGACATAAGCATCTTAAATTTTGCATTGTGACACCTGTCCAGTTACAACATTTTCAAGGAAATGAGCCCAGATTCAGTGAGTTATCTAAATATTAGGCATAATTTTAGGCACATTATTAACCTATGTGGTCTTGCTGAGTTATTAATGAATTTGAATTAAGGAACAAATTAAAGTTAATTTTTAAAACTTGGATTTTTTTATTCTCTCAAATGCTACTCATCCAACCATAACTGTCCTTAGAAAGATAAAGTAGCCATTGTCAAGTACTGAAAAAGACTCTTTACTAGTTCTTAACTAGAAAGATGATGGTGAAAAGAAGTTAAAAAGGAACAACTTCCGGACTGAGTCAGAGATCAGGAGGACTCTGTGAAATAGTGTTTCTCACCATGGTAACTTTGAGAAAATTGCACTAAAAGAAGAGCACATGGTTTTCCTTTAAGCTAAAGAGACAATTATCATGTCTCTCTTGTTTAAATTAAGTGAAAATCTGAGATATGTGCAGCATAAATGAGGAAAGCATATGGCCCTTGCTTGGTAATTTAAAGGGTAATTTGGTTAAGAAATTGAGAGTAGTTCAGATCAGAGTACTATTATGTAATATCAATGCAAAGCAGAAGCCTCCCCAGACAATCAGGTCCTATTTTTCTGACACATTTTTATACTTCATGATTCATTTCCCTTATTTCTCACACTTCTTATTTGTGGTTTTTAAAATATGTTCAACTTTTTTAACATAGGAAACAGTGCTTTATTAAAAAAAAAGAAAAAGAGATGTTGGAGTTAGCCTATACAAATGAAAGACAGAGAAGATTTTTCTCTGCAGTTTCAATCAAGCAAAGAAGAAATAGTTATCCTATTCTGAAAAATATTTTGAGTTTTATTATTTTGTATATACCTATAAGAGTAAAAGCTTTTACAACATCGGATTTTTTGGCTGTGAAAAGCTGGAGTTGGAACCCCTCCACAACAGTCAATAAGAGTGCACTGGGATATCTTTAAAAATCTTTTCCAAAATGGGCAGAGCAAGGACTTTTCGGTAGTAAATTAAAATTTGTGCAGGTTAAATCTGCTTTGAGCCAGTCTTCTCTAAGTGTTTAATGAGAAATATATACTTGACTTCCCACTAAAAATTTACTCAAAACTGGTAAGAATCTGTGTGTTTTCCCATGAGCAATTGTTTAACAACACTTTAACCTCAGAGATAACCACGGTCCACCCATGAAGATATTACCTTCTTACTTGGGTCAGTATAATTTGTATTTTATTTTTCATTACATCCTTACAAGCAGTGTAAGCAAAAGGAAATTCGTGTCTATTGGTATTGTAGACATAAGGATATGCATCTGATTCTACAAAATCTCTAATTACTTCCCCAACTGCAAGATCCCAAGTATTTCCAAGGAAATTGAGTATACAAATGTTGAATTCAGTCAGGAACCCTGTATCACCTAAAAGTTCTTTGTACTCTGCTAGATAATCCATGATTTAGTAAATTACATGAGTGTGCCCATAAATATTTCTTTTTGTGCAAAATTGTGCAAACAGACTTAATTTCAGAACAGATATTAGTGACTTACTGAATTTAGGCCCAAAATGTGCAGGTTTATGGAAGAATTATTGACTTCTGACAAATCTGTGCTGCAACCTTCAGAGAAAGCCAGAGCTTTATGAAAGCTGAATTTATGCTTCATTTATGTGACTAGGCACTCCTAGGGAAGTCAGTAATTTTACTTCAGTGATATGCTGCCATTAAGTTAGAATCAGCCCCAAAAGATTTTTGAAACCATGTATGTGTAAGCACATGAACATGCAGAGAAGCAAATACTTGGAGTAGGAACCCCACAAGATATTCTCTTAAGGGGAATATTTCCTGTCCAGAAATAGTAAGAATATTTTCCATATGCAGATATAATGCAAAGTCCCTTTCATTTTTTAAAGAAAATAGAGTCAATTTTATTACTTGAGAAATAAAACCATCCAGAGTTTTTTTCACTGCAAAAATTGTAAGCTAGTTAAGAGTTAAAAGGCATGGATCGTAACCTTTGAAAGTTTCCCCAAAGCTGCACAACCACTGATGGGGTGACATGAAAAGCCATTTCCCTTATAATGAGATACCAAGCGGATCTGTCTTCTTTTAAAACCTGGCATTTAAAAATACATTTACCTCTATTATGTACTGGCCTAACCTGCACAGGCTATTTCTTGTGACATATTACCAGAGCAGATGTTTTAGACAACCTGCTGGCATAACTGCAAAGAATGAACAATGTTTTTTGTTTTTTCTTTTTTAATTTTGACAAACTCTTGCAAAAGTTTATTTTCCAGTATTTTTACACAGGTTTATCCAAGGATTTCTTATGTAAATTGCCTATTATTTTTCCCCTACTGTGCAACTGAGTAGTGTAATATGAAGAAATGGGAAAAAATGGACACCCTGATGACTTTTTTTCACAGGACATCTGCTCACCTTACCCAGATCTTTTGCAGCCAATTTGTCTAAGACCATATGGATGAGATCAAATTGAAGAGAACTGGGGGGAGGGGAGAATGCAGAGGAAAAACAGGGGCTAGAAAGGAAGAGTAAAGGAAAATATAAGAAAGAGTTTGATAAAATAATATTTTAAAGAAACAACACCCCCACACACACATTCGTCCACTGAGAAAAACATCACTGACAGAAAATAAAAAAGAAGAAAGTTATGATTTAATGTTTTTAGTTACTGCATATAAGCTCTAGGTTAAAACTTCATGTTATTGTTGAATAACAAGATACTTTGTTCAGAGTAGCTATTGCAGTCTTTCTACTGTCATGACCTTTCCTATAGTTTAATAACAGGATCTCAAACTGAATCTGTTTAATATTTCATTAAATTGTTTAAAATATAAATACAGAGCATTATGGTACAGAATATATTTGTGCTTTTTACCAAGAGACAGTATATTTCTGTATTCATGAAGAAATGACCTTCAGGATTTGGAAGAAGGTCTTCTCTGTTTCATAGCTCCCTATTCCATTTTATTAGTTTTTTTCAGGCTGTACAGAAATATGAAATTCATCTCATCATCTCTAACAAATGTATGATCAATCAGGGAGATGCAAAATCATCTAATGTTTATATTAGGTTCCTGGCACAAGCAATCACCCCTAATGACTTAGTAATGCCACAGTAAGCTGTGCATATGCTCAAGTATTTTCATTTGTGTTTCTGATATTTATCTTTACATGGTTATGGACCCAATCCTTGGGATAGTTATGCAGGCTCTTAAACTGAAACAACTTGGAATTCTGTGTCCAGTTGCAAACTTAAAGTATGTACTTCACTGTTTATAGAACAAGAATATGCCCTTGTTTAAGATGCATAATAGATATAACAACTGTGTAAAAGAAAAAGAATCAAGCAATATTTTGACAGAAGAGGAAAGGGTTACCAGCAAGCATAATGAAAAAATCAATGCAAAGGTTTCAATGCAACCCATTGAAGTCAGGTTTCAATTCTTGGTAGGACATGAAAAATGCTTTTAACATTATTTTGCAGATAATTAAGGACTGCAAAGATATGTTACATGAGTTTGCATGGGTTTTTTTTTGTTAAAACTGATCTAACAGTTAACAACATTCAGCTGCTGCACAGCCCTGTGTTCAGCTGCCTTAATGTCTTTGTGTATCTAATGCCTGAAATACAGCTCTTGGGTTTTGAAGGGAGCAGAGTTCTCAAAGGAGAAACTACCTAGCAAAGCATTCAGCTGTATTACGTAAGCACACTCTTGCCACTAGCAGTTGTCACATATTACATCATTTGGGCTACTGGAAAATGTAATATTGAAGGATTGGCCAAAAAAACTACCTAATATGCTGTAAAATTAAATGAATCCACTGGAAGATTTCTCATAAACAAGTGTGATGGTGTCCTGGTCAAGGGCAAGATGGGTAAGGAGCACTGTTTTCAATTGCATAATTTGCTGATCTCATTTTTTGATTCCTGATATTTTATGAAGAAAAGCAAAAGAATGGACAAAGATCTTTCAGGCTTCTAAATTTTGTACTTATTTCAACTGTTTTCCAGCCATTTTCATCTATTTGAGTTTCCATTTATTAAAATCACCAGAAACTGATATCAGAGGGAAATATCTCCAGCGCAGTTCTGCTCTTATGCAAAAGTGACTGAAGACATGACTTTTTTGACGAAGAAAAACTCCTTTTCCAGGTTTTGTACGCAGGCTTCTTTTGGCCAATACCTTCTTTTTGTTGGAAGTTCAGTGTTGGAAGTTCAGCCCCATCTACATTGGGAGTGGCCAAACTTCCACAGACTTCAGCAGCAGCGCCAGCTTAAGATCTTTCTGTCCACATTTGTCCTCCACGTTTGCCCCTCGTCTTCTGTTCCTGCCCTGCCCCCTCTCTAAGGGGAGCATAGCTGGGAGGCCACACAGTGAGATGATCACATGGGGGAAGAGGTGAAAAATAACGTGTTAATTTTAACAGACACCAGTTCTCTCATCTGGTTCACTGTGGAAACTCTTGAGATTGAGGTTTGTGTCTTCTCCCAAGTACAAGCAATAGGACAAAAGGTAAAGGCTTCAAGTTGCTCTAGGGGAGTCTCAGATCGCATAGTAGTAAAAATTTCTTCCTCAAAAGGATTTTTAATCATTGCAACAGGCTTCACAGGCAAAGTGTTGAGTCACTGTCCCCAGAGGTATTACAAGGACACAGATGTGGCAATTAGGAACATGGTTTAGTGGTGGGCCTGGCAGTGTTAGGTTAATGCTTGGACTCTCTCATCTTACAGGTCTTTTCCAACCCAAGTAATTCTATGATTCAATGAACAGAGGAGGCATCTGGGAGGAGGAAAAAACAGCTGAAAGTGGGGAGAGAACCAGAATCCACTGAGCAGGTGTTGATGCTAATAGAAGTGACCCTTGAAAAAGGCTTTCTTCTCTGCCTGTCTCTCCGCCCTAGCTCTCATAGCCAAAGCAGTACTCAAGCAAAAAAACCTTCACAGGGCACCTGAATTTCTGAGTGACATTGCATTTGCCTTTGTTCTTTAGTAAAAACAGCTGCTTAACTGTCTTTTAGAGCTATCTGAAAAGGGCTGTGAAGAAATCTTCTAAATTAATCTTATATGAGAATGCTTCAAGAGAATCAAATAACAATTAGAAATATGTTAGGGCTGTCTTTGAGTTCCTTTTTAGCTTAATATCATTTTGCAAAGTAGATGCAATACCAGAAAAGAAAAATAAAAAAGAACAGTTTTCTTATCTGAGCTCCATAAATGTTCAGGATATATATTGCAAACATAGGTTTAGATGACTGTATAATCAATACATTTAAAAGAGAATGACACAAGAAATTGTGCTTTTTCTAATAGCAAAAAAGTTTCCTGAACAAAATACAGTATGTTATACACATTGTACATGATCAAATGAGCAAATTGGAAATATGATCCAAAAAGTGGGATGCCTGCTAGGAAAACAATCAGACATGAGAATAACACAAGGAAACATTCTAGCTGTAGGAAAATGAGGCTAAGAAGTGTTTTGGGCAACAGTGACAGCTGAGGGGATTCTTACAGCTGTGTTCAGATTGGAAAAGTGTTATTTATCACGTGATAAATTCACAGAGGGTGTACAAATGAAATGTACTAAACCTTATGGCAGCTTTAACTCCTTTTCATAAATGCACACTAACCATTAAAGGAGAATTTAGGGAACCAAATAGCACATTGTTTAATTAGGTGGGGTCTTTTTTCCATCTTCCATAAAGAGTAATTTCTGAGAGTTGGAGACTTCATTTTTGCGTGCTGTATTCACATTCCTAAAAGAGGGTGGTAGTGAATGCAAAATACTTATTTAGCACAAATAGATTGATATAAAATCACCTCCAGACATTACGTGCAAAATAAATACACTGGTGGACTGGTGTGTTCAATAAGTCTTTTGAACACAGAGTTAATTTCACTGCATAACTGGGTATGATGGTACAAAACAGAGACTTATTTTTGTCAGCCCAAATATTTATTTAATAGTCCCAAAATAGCCTAATGAAAAAGGTTTTGAGTCACGTATTACTTCTTTTTGATCTTCAGCACTAAATAACTAGACATTTTAGAAATACCAAAGAAAGATAGTAGTAAAAACTTGCTGATGTGAGTGGGAGCTCCCCTATTTGTTTGAAAGGACTCAAGACAATTGAATACTTAACACTTTAAAAGTGTGAACTGCAGCTCCCACGCACCTTCACTCCTTTGTGGACAACATGCTTTTGAAGAACATCACTTTCTTTCATCTTACAGATGCCAGTTTTGTCTCCTCCACCTAAAACGATCAATTGTTTAGACCAATATATTCTGAAATGTGTTTAAAGCTGTCAAAACCAAAATGCCCTAGTTGCACTCCATGGCTCACTAGTCATGCTTTTTATACTGTTGAGGTGAATCCACTGATGCAATTCCTGAAAGAGGTTGGAATGGCTCAAAATATCATTATTGAAAAGGTATTTCTGTCAAGAATTCACTTCCTCGACCAAAATGTGGACAGAGTTTGATAGATCTGCTTAAAATTACTTTGGAAAGTATCTGCCCATTCTGGGCTGGAAGGAACTGCAACTCAAAAAGATGTTAGGGAAAAGCATGTCTGCCAACAAAATAGCTGCTGCTGCTGGACACCAAGAAAGCATAAAGCAGAATGACAAGAGCTGTGGGTGAAATCCAATTGACTGAAATATTCTGAAATTCAGTATAAATTGTATGTAAATTAAAGACATAATTTGACTGTACAGGGAAGAGAGGAGGTCAAGCGCTACTTTCTGAGAATTTGTGAGGGTTTAGATCAGTTTTTTTCCATAATGGCAACTTTTTGCCCTCTCATACTGTTTTAGGAAATAATTCCAACTCCAAAATGACTCTGAAACTGGCATCCAGGTTTTATGGATAGAAATATATATATCCAGCAAACATCTATCAGGTCCTTCCAAGCTTTTTGTCTTTGCTAGTATTGGAATGTTTTTTATTAAATGATTTTTCATAACAGTAGGAATTATTGCCATGTTTATTAGCTGGAAGATAGGTAGATAGATAGTAGTGCTATTGGGTAAGCATATAAAGTGTTTGTGTCATCTCTTGGTTCCTGCTTCTCTACAGCCAGAAAATGATTATTAATACTGCACAAGGAAAAGCTGCTGAATGTTTAAACCTACCCTATCTGATATGGAGAGACTTTAAAATTGGACTGTTGAAAACTCCAACTGAATGGCAGTAAGCTGCCTTAACTGTACAGTGGTACAAAATAATGGGCTAAATATCAGAAGACTAAACTCTTGTAGTCTTCTCTACACCTATACCTAAGTATGTGTCAGGCTTCCTCATCTGTTTTGGGTCTTCTTTTTTTGGGTTTGGGTTGATTTTTTGCTTGATGTTTGCTTGTATTCCTTTTCTTTCTGTTTTTTAGGGTTTTTTTGGTGTTGTTTGGTGGTTTTTTTGTGGGTTTTTTGGTTGTTTTTGTTTTTTGGTTGGTTGGATGGTTGGTTGGTTGGTTGATTGGTTGGTTGGTTGGTTGGTTGGTTGGTTGGTTGGTTGGTTTGTTGGTTGGTTGGTTGGTTTTTAGGATACTTTTTGGGGGGCGGTGTTGGTGGTGGCAGAAATGTCTGACCTCTGCAGAATTTGTCAAAACAGAAATAGCATGATAAAGCTTCCTCTTGTTTTCTGTAGTCAGGAGAGCTGCCAAAATGAGCTGACACAAGTACAGCACTGTCTTCTCCCTACATATGTCTTGGGTCATGAGGCATAGCAGCATTTTAGCTTCAGAATGGTGATTGAGGAGCATGCTTCACGGGGACACGAGCATGTAAGTAGGATGACTTAATTTTAGTGCATGTGCAAGAGTGTCTTTCCTCCCTTGTGAGCAGTTTTTCATTAAAGGAAATGATTAGGTTCTTATTATTGATACATTGTTTTCCATTGCTTAGGGAGATTTTTCTGTAATCTGCCTCACACTCTGAAGGATTGTAAAATAACTTTCTGTCCATTAAGTAATTGGCTTAATGCAAGAAATAGAGAATGAAAGAAATCATGTGTGCAGGAGGCTCTCTGTTGACTTTTATTCTCTTTAAATTCAGACAGCAATCTCTTCTGGCCTCATTGTTGATAAAAGCATTTGAAGATTTTTGGCTGGAAAACAAAAGAAAAGCAGGAACAGGGAACAAAAGAGCCACACAGTATGTTTTAAGCTAATGGAGCACCCCAGGGAACTTGTTCTAGAGAGACTCTCCATAAAGGCAGCAGCAGGGGTGGGGAGAATCTCTGTCCATCTCCCCATGTCCAGTTGGGTTTACATGATAGATGGCTTGATGATAAGTTAAAGAAGGGTGCTTTTGACCAATTATGTAATATTAATCCTACATATGACCATAAGGACTCAGATTTATTCTAAAGTAAATGGCTGAGTGTAGAATTTATTTTTCAAAATTCATAGCAGACACAATCTTACCACTTTATTCATGTCCAGTAGCACCTAACTCCTGCAAACCAGTGGAATTCTGTGTTAAGTGAGATAACAGTCAAAAGATTGCAAAATAGGAAACTGGCTCTTACTGAAAGAGGCATTTCTGCCATCACCCTGTCCTAATGTATCTCCCTTACTGTCCAAAGTGTAACTGAAGGTTGAGAAAATCCTACACAGGGGAGGTGTTATGCTGCAGACAGCTCATGCCTTTGTGCCACTATCTAGTTTCCACATGACTCAGCATGTGCCTGGTCATGATATGAGTTTGAGTCCTTAACAATCACTTGCATGAACACATATTCAGTTTTTTCAGTCAAATCATTACATATAAATTGTATTAGGACCATTGCTGAAGTAAAATTTCTTGCAGAATTTCACCACAGTATGTTCAATCTGGATGCTATATTTGAAGGCTATTCTATATAATAGTTATTAAAATGCCTGTACTACAGTTAAAAAGACAGGAAAATATTGGCTCACGAACACTGGGCTAGAGCTCTTGAGTGTGCAAAATACAGAGTGCAATGTGTTGGATTTTTAGGTGTTTTCAAAAAAACAGGAAAACAGGACGTATTGACAATAAAAGTAATTTGGGAATTTTTAATGGAATATTTTTATCTGCAAATACAAATTTAATGGGGTTAAGGAACATGCCATTTCAATGATAATTTCATCAAATAGATACTCTCATTTAGATTTAAAATGAATATGATGTTAAGAAACAGCAACAAAGATAATAATTTAGTCCTAGGAGCCTGCTTTCCATAAAATATCATTACAAATTGACTTTTAAAAAGGGTAAGTCAGAGCAACAGCTCAACACATGTGCTTTAAAGACCTCAGAATCTTTTTCCCATGTACACAATAATCAATAAAATAGAAAACAAGGCAAAGATGGAATCAGTCAGAAACCTCCAGTCATCCTGTGCAACAGGCAAGTATCCTAACCCTGCTTATGGGCTTTGTTCCATTCTGTTAGTTGTTTAGCTATTCAAATTATTTTACTGGTTTAAGTTGGTAGACAACCTTTTCCAGAACAGTTCAAAAGGTTACAGTTAAGTCAGGTATTTGTGAAATGAAAGGCTAAAGATCAAGACTTTTGTTTCAACAAGGAAAAACAGTGTGACATCAGTAATTTTGACTGGTTGTTTGAGCTTTTCGCCTCCTGAAATGACTTTTGAAACCCTTTTTATTATTTTTCTGCTCAATAGGAAAATATTGAAATTTGTAGAAAATCCTTTTTTGTTCCCTTTCTCACTTCTTTTCCCTACCCCTAGTTTTCACTAAGAAAAAACACCTTAACACCTCTATCCCTCTATGTAGGGATAGAGCAGATTTATGAAAGTTTTGGGGTTTTTTAGCTTGATAACTGCAAGTACAATGCATGTCTCTGTATTTATGTGTGTGTGTGTGTGTATCTGTAGAGCTGAGGCATGTAGGAACCGAAAAGATTATTTTAATGAACAGTTTCTCACATTTCCCATTCCTCACAAAACAACCAGACAATGAAATACCATGGAAAGAGAGAGTGGACTGAATAAAGCTTCCATTGTGTTCAATAACAAAAAGTTTAGAGTAAGAATAGTTACAGTAGAAAGTCATGTCAAAGAATATAAGAGACACAATAGGTAAAATAGTGAATTGTACTGATAAGAAAAAATGAAATATTATTTTTCTTGTAGTAAGCAGGAAGCAAGTCTGAGACCAAAATCTTGCATGTGTTAAGACTCTGGAATAGATATTTCCAGAGAGACTAATTCTACGTAATGTACTAGTCTAATTAATTTCTGAAATCCATAAAATACTAGAAAGTTAAAACCAGTAGCAAATTAGAGCCTGGAAAGTCTTCCAGAAGGGATCTGTGTACTTTACAATAATAATAATAACAACAAAAAAGTATTGTTACACAGTGTGGAACTCTTTGATCTCTGGATACAACGAGTGCAAGACGCCTCCAGTGGACCATCTAGTCACTACTATGAAACACTGCACAATTGTGGTCACCGTGTCTGACTGGCTGTGGGCACTACAAAATTATCTGTGAAATGCAGAGACACTCTTTAAAAGATCTTTCCAGACAAAAATTATTTCAATCCCTTAGATGAAAATTGGTTAATATGCTGAAAGCTAATGTCTCGTTCAAATTAATATTTTTTTACCGGAGTAACTGTGGACGTTCTTATTACTCAGATAAAATGTCATCTCTTTTTCAAAAGCCCTTAAACTCCTGAGTGCACTGATATTTCATGACAGCCAGTTCCACAGGTTAATTGCAGATGGTGCAAAAGTGTATTACTTTTCTAGTTCATCAGAACTTTTTGTTCTTGTACTGTTAGAGGATGAATAGAAGCTTCTTATTGACCTTCTGAACAACATTTGTTGTTTTAGCTGAATCAAATATATTTCCTCTGAGTTTGGGTGGTGGTTTGTTTTGTTTGGGTTTTTTGTTTGTTTGTGTTTTTGTTTGTTTGTTTTTGTTTGGTTTGTTTGTTTTTGCCTTTCTTTTTCAATTACGCAGATCAAATAATCTTGATTTCTTCAGTTACTTAGAAATTGCATGTAATCTGTAAACATTTTCATCATCTGTCTTTGAATACTATTTATTTTTTCTAGAACCATAACACAATGACCAAGATTCTGGTACCGTTAAACCCAATGTAAGTTCTTGACACTTTGTTTTTTAGGCCAGACTTTTGCCAGTGGTACAAATAAGGAGGTGCTATTGATGTTAAAATATTTTCTAGTACTATTGTCTCATCTCTTAGGCCTCTATTTCTTTGCAGGTGTAAGGTGTAAATGTCATTAAGCTTCACTGTCTTCTTCAGGATATTTTTGAACCCATCAGTGAGTACAAATAAGGTAAAGAATTCCTTCCACTAAATATTATTTTGCATTTCTCTGAATTTGCATGAGTTAATACTCACTGCCCCAATGTTAGTATATTTTTCTGAAGTTTAAAGTGTTTATCTGGGGACTGTGATCCCAGCTTTTTTTTTTTTGCCTTTCTTTTTCTCTTTTCACCCAAAGATGTATTTAAAATCTTCCAAATATATTATTTATGCCAAGTTTTCTGGTACATCCTTTAGCCAAAGCAAGACTTGCCTAATTAACTAATGGTTGTTTTCATTAAAAACCTAAGTCATGCTTAGAAGTCTACACTTTAACAAGCAGACTTTTAAAAATAATGATTTAATAATAAAATAATTTGCATAGTCAACTCTAAATGAAAACTCATTATGTTTATTTGCAAATACTGCATGGATTTGTACTCAGGTAACCATACAAGTATGAGGGATTTAAGTCTTTTTGGGTAAGCGTATTAGCTTTGGCTGTTGTAGAGATAATTTTCTTTATTTTAGCTCCTGCCATGAGGAGGAGTTTTGCCAGATTGCTGTTGCTCAGGATGGATGTTCATCTACCAGTAGTGAGCAACAGATTTTTGTGCCCCTTGTTTCTTTTTGGGTTTTTTTGTCTTTTTTGAGTACTAAAACATCTTAACTCATGAGTTTTCTCACTTTTGCCCTCCTATTCTCTTAAATCCCACTGCAGAGGGAGAGAGATAAAAGCTGTGTGGTGTTTGGCTGCCTACAGGGTTAATCCACAGAAGAAAGCATTTCAGAAAACCCTACAATCATCAGACTTGTAAACAATAAGTTACAGGTATAAAATGCAGGTGCACTGCCTATCACTTGTCATGCAGGATTGCTTCTTGTTTATGAGATTTTTAGAACCTTCAAGGCATTAGGCAATCTTCAAAATAAGCTGATCAAATAAATGCTGGTTATGTTTTACAGAAGCAAAAGAGACAGACATGTTACAATGAAGATTTTCAAGGGTGAGCCAAAACATCATTTATTACTGTATCTGTGTTAACTCTCTCTGAAATCTACTTTCTTTAAAGGATGGAGCTTAAGATCTGTCCTCAAAGCCTAAGCCATCCAATATCCACTAATAATGGGAAATTTGGGGCAACTGGCTGGCAGATCTGTCTCAGGAGTTCTGATCTCCTTGTCCTTGGTTGCATGCTATCACAGCGATCTGGCTGCCATTTTATCAAAAGATTTCCCAATTTTAAGTGGCTCTTCAGAGAGCTCCTGACTCACTCAGAAAGCAGTGAGTGTAACCCGGCCAGCCCACAACACTTCCTTCATCTTCACAGCCACACCTCCTCCCACTCTTCTTTTTTTCCCCTCTCTTTTTTGTCTTTCCAATCTTAGTCTTACTCAATCAAGATGAGCAGATCATTACAGCACAGGTGACAACAGCTGCATGTGTATTTATTTAGATAAGTATTTAAAAAGCAGGTTCATCCCATGGGTTCTTTCTGTCTGTTTATAATGTATATAATGGCAAAATGTAAAAGTATTTTAAATAGCATAAGCTATAATTTCATATGAAAGCTGATAGCCAAAACTGAACGTACTGTGCTTATGTTTTTCACAAGACAAACAATTTGCTCAATACCACCAAGCTGCCAATTGTACTTTAAAGAAGAAACTGTATAAGACTATCAGATATTTCAGAAACTATCCTCTGAAATCAATAAATGGTTCCTGAAAAGCAAAGGCAGCATATTGCCTTCAGGGTAAATCTTCGCCTGATAACAATGGTCCCATTATCACTGGGTGCAGCTCAAGAGTGATGGGGTAGCTCCTATGTCAATGAAATTAATTCCACATATTTTCATATCTTTTAGGAAGATATTTCATATATAACTGAGCTATTGAGCCCTCTCCCTGCATTGTAGACAACACATACTCTATTGCAAACACAACCTACCCTTCACATTCCAGCAGAAAATGTAGTAATGAAGTTTTCAGGAAAAAATTTATTTTGTGTACTATAATGTATTCTGAGAACAAGAGATTTCCTGAGTAATTCATTATATAAGGAGCAGTCACCCAGAACCATTTGCAGACAGTTATGGATTTCTGGTAGCTGAATTGCAATCTCAAAATTTTAAAAGTGCCTATAACACTAAAGTTATATATTAGTCTGAGCGTCTAAATTACTTGCATAGTATTTTAACAAAAACGAAATTCTCAAATGGTTGCAAAAAGCTTACATTATTAAATTTTAAATAATTGTATGGATTTAATGAAAAATGAGAAGCTAGAAAAAAAAATTAGTTACTAAATTTAATTTAAAGCAAAATCACAGGTAGGTTATGCATCTGAAATTTCTATTAGTTGAATATGTTGAATAATAGTACCATAAAGCCTATGCAACTGCAATGCAAACAATAAAATATGAGCACTAGTTTAGTATTCACTGTTCTGTAGTTAAAATATTGTTGGCCAAATACACACGGAGTGGAAGAAGAGGAGTTCACTCTTCCAAAAATGCATTCTGCTTGTTCTCTAAAGCTGCTCATACTTCATAATGTCAGACTTTATATATATTGCACAGTTAGAGCAGAGGATTGAGGGCAAAATGGTCCCAGCTTAGCTTTGCTATTGGTTTCTACAACCTGTAAGTGACAATGATTTTTGGTGGCAAATATACTAGACAAAGTGGTGGAAAAAAGAATTAAAAAGGGCAGCTTGAATTCTAGGGTCATTTGTTAAGTTTTGAACTTGTTTTTGTAACTCAGCAAGAAATACTCAAATACTGTGAAAGGCAAGAAGGCTTATGTTGCACTCCTGCCACTACAGTTTTAATATCTGAATTGGGACATATTCAGGACTACAAAAGAAGAAGGCAGATGGCCTCTGTTTCAGCTGTACAGATAATGGGTGGCTTGATATGCACATCTTGATCATTCAGGAACTGGACTTGTAGGATCACCTAGACTGAGAATTTGACTGGATTCTATCAAAACACTTCTACTGCCTGCATACCCATCTTCCCTATCCAGACAATCAGAGCTCAGGGAAAGGGTGATGTGTGGGACCCCACCACAAAATGGAGAGGGATTAGAGCTGAAGCTCAAATATGTAGAGACCCAAAAGGCAGTAAGCAGTTCTGGGTCCTTCAGCTAACATATGTGCATTATGTATTTAAACGTGGCAAGTAAAAAAAGAACAGATTTCAGTTATTGAATCATCCTCTTCAAGTGATGATGAAGAAATATGGGATTGTCACATTCCCATATTGTCCCATATAAAATGTATGTGAAGAAACCAGTCCTCTTCCTTGGGTTGTATGTCTCTTTTATGACTATGGCAATTTTATTTAGGGAATTCCAACTAGACCTTAGGCTGATGAAAAAATCTGGAGTCAGAAAATGACTCACCTGATCCTTGACAGTCGTGCCACAGAGACATACCATGTGCAGTGATGGAGAACAATACAAAATCAGATATGCTGATGTTCATACAATTTCCTTGAAGAGGGTTAAGATGATTATCTGTGAAACCAAGAAGTGACTGTGAGGTTGAGTCATCAGTATGAGTCCTGAATAGAAAGTGTGCCAAGACAGAATTCACCAGAAATATGTTATGCCATATTTACTTGAAAGCAGATCAGACAGGCTTGTTGCCCTTGAGGGTGATGATGAATCTATCGTATCTCGAAAAGGCATGCTGCTGAGGACCATTCTCAGAACTATTGAAGTAGAAATGGAAAGACAAGAGTTTAAACAGGCTTGATTCTTTTTTGAATTATTCTTATCATAAAGCCGAAACCCAAAATAATATGATTAAGACAACTAATTTGGTATATACGTTTTTTGGGGAAACTACAGTGTGTTAGAGCAGGATGGTAAACAGAGCCTACTATTCCTAAACAACTGTCATTCACTGAATCTTTGTGAAGCAGATTCAGCCGAAAATGGTACCAAAGCTGTTGCTTGTGCTGGCAGAGTGAAGACTGTTTACAGTTTGCTTTGTAGCATTCCAAAAAGCCAAGACACCCTGCAGCGTCACACTGGAAACTCCCTGCAAGGGCTCTCTGGTGCGGGATAGACAGATTGTGTTAATGGTGACTGATCCTTCACAGCTTGTTTACCAGGCATCAACACAAATTTAGAAAAACATTTAGAAAAATCTAAAATTAAAAATGACTAGGACATGGAAGGAAGTAAATGAAGCTATAAAACAATACTCTTGCATGTGCAGCATGCTGGTAGCCATTAACTGAAGGAACGGAATGATTCAAGAAATACTCATGATGCAGAAGTGGAAAGTCTGAAAAACTTGATATGTGAACGGGAAATCATGTGGGGGTATTCTGAGCAATGATCAACCAAAAAAAAAGAGAAAATAAGTTTCAGATTAACACTATAGCTGACAGAGGAATCACAGTTTATTTCATTTACACATTAATTACACAGTTTATTAATTAATACGCGGTTTATTTCAGTCCTTCTTAGACTGTCACCCAACTTTTCAGCTGTTCCTGGAATCATTTTGGGGTTTTCAACACTATATATTTATGGCCTGTATTGAAATCTTACTTCTCCAGAACAATTTGTATATGTTTGAGCTGAGCCAGGAAATTTTTCGCCTTAAGACAAACAAAGTCAATTTTGGAGTGTGTTATCATGTATTTTCACATATTTAGACTGTGTGGGATTTTAAAAAATAATTTATACAGATATCAGTTATTTTTTCATACATTGACAGCCACAGCTGCATCTCCTTACAGTCACTGAGCAAATTCATCATCAAAAGCTCTTACACTTGCAAGTTAGTTCAGGACAGATTGCATTATACTAATAAAACATTTTTCCTCAAGAGTGACATAAGACTGAAGTAAAAGATCAAATATAGGGCCTGAACATTTCCTTTTCTCAGGCACCCATGGAGACCAAAAAAGTGATGGTGATGGTAGAGCACAAAGGCAGATGGGATCATTTGGGTTTTATCATGCTAAATCTGATATTATTAGGTGAACTTAGGGTCTGTAATGTTGAAACCTTGAGATAAGTTACAAACATAGATGGGTCCAAACATGGCCCTGTCCTCAAAAATCTACAAAAGATTGTCATAAAGAAAAGAGAAGAAGTTGGTTCTTCTACGCAGGAAATAAATAATTTTTGGTAGTTTTTGTTAGTGGGGAGCCAGAACATAGACAAGGAAGAGAAGGGAAGTTTTTTTGTGCATATACAATAGTGAAAATGCATGAGGATGGCTCTGCCATCCCAGAAAAGTTAAAGAGCTTGGAAATATAAACCAAGATGTTTGTCTACTTTTTTATTTTAGTTCCTTAAATTAGGATTCTAAGTACTTTTTGATTCCTTCTTTGTTACACTATTTCTTTTTACCTCCCATCATGTGTTTTTCAATAATTTTACTTTTTAACTGGCTTATTTTGATACTTTGGTCTCTGGACTAGGTTCAAGTCTTCTGAACATTTCATCTGACCTGAGCCTATTTTCATATGTGGAATACTTGAACTTGTCTTGGCCAACCAGCATGCACACAGTCTAAAACATGTGCATCTCTGCAGGCATCCCAGATCTGGGGCTGGGAGCTATCAGGGAGGCTTTTTCTAATGCAATGCTAGCAAATTGTTATTTCCATGGCTCACAGCCCTCACATATCATTTAAAAACCCCAAGTGGCTGATTTGCTGGTAATATTCAGCAGCAGTGGCCTAACTTCCTTCTTGATTCTGTCTATAGGTTTTAGTGATTGCCTGGTTACTTTTCCCATTTCTATTTTTTTTCCCCAAAACTTCAAAGAAATGCAATCATCATGCTTTTTGATTGAGAAATACATGACTTATATGTCTTTTCATCCAACAAGATGTTACTGCTATGATGACCAATAGCACCCACAAGCCCACTAGTGTTGTATTTGGGACACAAAAATACTTTTATTTGTCTTTTTTATATGTAGATACATCTTTGACACGTGAGTTCATTCTAATTATAACTTCCTAGTCTTTGTGATATTGTCATTACTCCTAGTTCCTTTGTAATAAGGGTATACCAGAAAAAAACATACTTGTCCTCCAGGAAACAGATTTCTGATTGACTGAGCTACAACATAAGGTCTTTCATTTGGTGAGCATTTTGATCTACACACTTTCCATTCCACTTGAGTAGAGATAGCCTTGAAGGCAAACAAAGATTCCCCATGTAGATGGTGGCAGACACAATTTCCAACTGGCTTTCAAAGACGCTTTACACTGTGGATCCTATTTAAACCTCAACCAGTGAATGTTCTGTGGCAAAACCTGGGGTTCAGGCTTTCCCTCTACCAGTAAAGATACTCATAATAAGTAAGGTAAAGACCCCTGTCCTTTAGCTTGGTCTACTGCCTCATTCAAAGGCTTCCCTTAATTATCTCAGCCATGACCTGGCTTCCTGCTCAGAAGTCAGAAAACCACATCCTCACTGCAGGCCCTGCTAGTTCTGCACCAAAATATTGGGTAGCAGAGAATAGGCTGCAGTAAGGACTCATAGTCCTCTTTGTTATTAAATCACTCCGTACAGTCATAAGACATTGTTGCTTATTTATTTGACATCTTCTATGAATTCGGGTTAATATTCTTCATGACAGGTATCAGCCCCTTATGTGCTACTCTTAATCTACAGCCAAAACTACAGTTTCATCCCTGAAGCTGGGGCTGGGGAAAAGACGCTTTTCACTGCTGTCAAGGCTTTCTCTGGTGATTGAGAGCCTGGGACAGTGCTGGAGATGACAACAGAGCCACACATTGAAAAAAAAGGCAAAGAGAGTTGAATAGCTCCTCAGTCAGAAAGCATCTATTCTGTGAGAAATATTACAGGTGATCTTGTAATTAAATACTATGTCATAGACACAAAGGAACTAATTGAAATCTTTGTAGTCAGCTAACTTAGAGCTGTAGCTTACCTTACTGTGAAAAACTATTCTTTAATATAGCTGTGTGTAATACATCTTCAGTGAATGATACATGCAATTAATTTATTAAATCATCATTAATTCTTTAAAATGGATATACTGAAGAAAATTAAATATTTAGTTTAGACTTGGAAAAACTTACTAGCCTAGTTTTAAAAGCCACTAAAGGCTTGTATTTCTCAGTTAATAGGAAAGATGAACAGTCAATGCCCATCAGCTTTTCTTGTTTTCTATTAAAAAGGCTATGTTTACATGGATAAGAAATGCCATAGTTATTGAATGCTTCTGACTAGCCTAGAGCACTAGAGGAAATTACTCTGCCTGGAGATGAGTTAAAGTTTGCTTTGAAGCCTAATCTAAATTTCACAACTGAATTGTCCATGGAATTGGTTAAACAAAATCTCAGTGTAAAAACCTATTTATTTAGCTAAAGTTATTGCGAGGCCCAGAGAAATACAGCTTGTGGTCTTCTCCACATCTAGTTGTCCAGATAGAAAAGGCCTTGTACTGCATGATAAACCACACTTGAAGTCTTACCAAATAGTTAATTAAAATATATAAACTTCATAACATACATATTTATATATATATATATATTTACTGTGCAGTGGTTTCAATTATCAGTTAAATGATATTAAAAGATTCAATAATATATTCAAATCTGAGATAACTGAGATTTGTGCAGACTACCTAAATCTGCAACTTCTGGTCTTTGTAAATTTGGCTGAAGACTAGTTAGGTTCATTATTCACAGCACATGTATCTTTATGAGTCCTCAATAATCAAAAATGCAATGATGGCAGAAGCCTGGAACCCAATCCATTAATGATGGTGAATATCCTTTCAGAGATGAGGTGCTATTAATATGAGAAGAACAATCATGGGTTACAACCCGCTTATAAGAAATACCTCAGGTCCTTTTGGACTTTCAGATAGTGGTTTCCAGAAGAAATTATTTAGATTACAACATCTAATTATAATCTATTTGATTTTAAGAATCTGAGAGTCTTTATTTGCAGTGCATGAAGGGTGCTGTGTTTTAGAGAATACAGCTCAACATTTCACATCAAGGGTAACACCTTTTTTACCTTAAATACAAACCTAAAATGGTCTCTCAGGGTTTGCTTAGCAATGATGACAGAAAGCAGTAGTTAGGCTAGTGATTTTCTGCTTGAGGCAGTGCAAGCACTTGTCAGTGAAATGTTCTGAGGGGACCTTTTCACAACCTGACTCCACTGGTTCACAGGCTCTCACAGGCGCAAGGCCAACTGCACACCATTTGATCATGAGCATACAGTTCATGTGACTGGGGAAGAAATTCAAACAGCTCTTTCAGTGAACATTTGGGTCAGAACTTTTATTATATAAATAGGCACCTGCTGCACAGAGCTGTGGCAGTGAGCATTGTAGGCATATGCTGCTATTCCAGCATCTCTTCTAGGGGAATCTCTGATCTGGCCCCCTACCTGGCTGCTTCTAGAATGTGTCTTCATGGAAGACACTGGCACTATTTTAAACTTTACATGCTTCTTTCTTCCTCCTAAACAAGTTTAGTCAATGTTTTCTTCCTAGAGCTGGAACGTCTAATACAAATTATAAAGGCAAAGATCCTGCAAATCCTTTGGTGAAAATCATGGCAGCATTCCAGGTAAATATTTAAAAACCAGAAATATAATGAAAAACTCCAGATATTTCTATTCACACTTGAGTCATTTCTTGTCCTGTGGATATGATCTTGCCGCATTGCAGCTTGTGTTGGTGTTTACAGCCGACCCTATCAGGGTGTATTTTACTTCTCCATAATTCGTGGACAATTGACCAGACAGCTCCTAATGTGACCTTGATTATTTAGTGAATAGTATTGAGAAATACTTCAACTTCTGTATTATTGACTCAATCAAAAATTTTGACTCTTTATAATCACAATGGTCAGTAGAATCAACATTGCTAGTGGGAAAATAAATGACCATTAGTATCCAAAAATGTCTGCAGAATGTTTTAAAGTATTTTACCATGCATATAAAGAAACCATTATTTTAAAATCATTAACTTGGTTCTGAACCATTGAACAACAATCAGAGATGGAAAACAGGCAAACCAAAGGGCCATTTAGCAAATTAATGTTTCCTGCTTCTCTTCAGCATTTACCTCCCTGAAATCTAGTACATGTGAAGAATCTAGCAGAAAAGTCAGTTTGTCCGTGCTCTATCACTGAGAGAGTTCTGCCTCAGGGACATTTTTCATTTTGGCTACATCTATCTATTGTGTCCTCATCATGTCCAGGTGATGGCATGAGCATACTTTAATTTGGAATTAGCTTTGCAAGATGTAGGCATGCCAATGTATTGAACTTTGCAATGCTGTACATCTTTTGGCTTGTCACATCCATGGGAAAGAATAACATTTCATACAATCATATCTCTGGATTTGAAGATAGAGTTAACAAATTAATCATTGCCTGCTCATCCTTTGATCATTTTAGGGGCTGTTTTTGGGGTTTTTTTGGGATATCCATTCAATTAAATGGAAAAAGGATTCATATTTTTTTTTGGTTTTCATAACAAAGGTCTAAAGACACTTCAGACTGATGCTGTCTGAGACCTGTGCAGTAGCAGCCCTCCAGAGCTAAACCTGGATCAGGGTTTCTGTTTTTTCAGGGCTGATTTTGTTATTCAAGGCCAGGAATGAGCACTTTGGCCCCTAACCACCATTGCTGCTCTCACATTTCTTGAAGCAATTTCTGATGCCCTCCACACAAACTCCCAAATCCTCAGTTTGCTGTATCCCGCCCCTTACTAAATAAACAAGTGTCTCCCACTCAGCTACCCTTTACTTAGCAAGCAGATAAGAGTAAAGATGTATTCTTTTTAATCAAGAATCAGGTTAGCAGGAAAAAGTTACAATAATAACTGCTCACCACAGATACACCAGAAGCAACCAAAGTTCTCAAAAGGAAATATATTTTATTAATTACCATCAGGCTAAATCAATTTCATTACATCTAAGTAAGAACTGAGTTCAAACATAGCAATAGAAAAGAGATGTAGAGAAGCAAGAATATATATATTTAATCTAAGAAAAGAATAAATTCAGAAGAAATCAACATATCCTACGTGCTCAGCTAACCATTTTCTACTCCAGAAAAATCACCAATAAGTACAGAAAAGCATCACATGATGAAACACATTAGTAAAATGTAAAACTGGCTTCTTCAGTAAAGTGCAGCTTGACCTTGCACTAACCTTGAAATTTTGTGAGCAGGAGCAAACAGTCATTAAACTATGAACAGCTTGCATAATATTTAAGTAGCAAATATTCCCATGAAAATTAATTGAAGTATGAGAATTATGAACACAATCACATATTTTTAGTTTTGTCAAAGGTAAATTAGATACTTTTTTTCTGACTATTTACACAGGAGGCAGCAGGAAAAGAACAGTGACCTCCCTAACTTACATTTTCTTAAAGATTTTAAAAAGAGAGACCATCTTAGTAGGTCAGTTTTCCAGGAATGTGAGTATGTGTGTGTACCAGTATCAAGTTCCTAGTGTGGATTTATTTTTGCACCTTGGTATTTTTGTACATACATGCTGATCTAGACCTGTTGTGCATGCAGTCTTCACAACAGCATGCTAAGATACTGAAATGCTGACTAGCCATGAGCCCTAGATGATGTTCATGCAGCCCATTGGCACTAGATAGCAGCACCTTTGGAAAGAGAGTCTGATGATTCTGAGGTTCTTGAGAGATTAGATAGTAAATACTAAATCACTGTGTGATTTTTAGTAATCTCATCTAAACCAAATAATATTACATCAATATAAAACTGCAGTAATGCACTAGCTAATTAAGCCCTTTGAACAATTAAAACGTATTTATAGATCTTCTAACTCAAAGAGATCATACCTGGCAGATCAATGCTAGTGTTAAATAAGTTATTAGCCTCTTCAAAGATTGCACACAAGGTCAGTGAATTGTGATGGTGGAACATTTTAATGAGCTGAACACCTGACCTATCGAAGAGAACTGACAACAATTCACTTGGGTGGAGAAGCTCTGCATGTCTGAAAAGCATCAGATTGTCTCTCTAGACCTTGATTTCTCAATCAATAAAATGGACACCATAATTCTGCAACATAAAAAAAACCCACTGAAGGTAAGTAATAGCACATGTAGAAGGTTTTTAAAGTTGTTATAGCACATAAAAAATGTGTTATTAAGGTTACATTTTGTTCTCACATTATTACATCAAGAATTTATTTTACAACTATTCTCACCTTACAATATACCATGGTTTAAAGAAATACTAGAAAACCAAAAGAATTATGTTACTGCTGAAGTAAATCTGGCACACTTCCAAAGGTCAATGAGGATCTTTTCAGGTTTCCTGAAAACTTCCTGGAGTTTTTTAGGGCCTCAAATCGTACTTTCCTTTCCTACCTGTTTGGCACTAAACATGACAATATTGTTTATCATCTATTTGTCATCGACAGTGAATGATAAATCTCTGTGATAAGACAAATGTCCTTTTATTCATACAAAAAAGCAAATCCAACTCTGAAAAAAGAAACAGAAATCTTTGCCAGCCCAGGACAGTATCATCAGTGGGCATATTTCACTAATATTACAACCTGGATTGGAATTACCTTCTCCAGTTCATTGGTTCTAGCATATTTGTCATCTATCTTCTAAAACTTATAAGAAAAAATCTAATTGCATTTTCAACTTTGTTATTGGACCCCTGACTTTAAGTTATAGAGGTGGAACCAATCCTCACTTCACACATGGTATGTAACATCTGTTAGAAGATGACATCAAGCGTGCCTTCTGTATCATGGATTAGGCTTAATCAGCTCTTTGATTTTCTTATTTCAAACCCTAGAGCTATTATATTAACAAAATCTAGCTTTTGTGCTTTTCTGTCACTGCCTGATTTTTCCTAAATTTTCTATAATATGGTTTGTTGAGAGAAAAGCTTAGCTAACCATTCATACTTGAATTGAGAATTCAGCATGATTGCCCTGTGAGTGTGTGCCTGGAGGGAAGCAAAAATAGGGTTGCTACATGGAAAGATGAAGTGATTGAATTCAGTGCCTGAGGCCACAAACCTCATTTTCATGACTGTTAATATGTAGAACTAACTGAAAGTGAACTTGTGAGCTAGTGCATGCTTTTATTCTTGTTCCATAAAAACTAACATTATGTGTTCTACCTGGGAGATTTATTTCCACTCTTGCAAAAAAGAATGTCACTGATCTAAGCCTACAGTCTGGAACATGATCAAATGCTCTACTGCTGCAAGAAGCTACTGAACCAATAGTTTGAAATTTCATCTAATGTACTTCTCAATGCCATGGATATCCATTAAAGGCACATTGTTCAAGCCCTTGAAACACTGTTTGGGATCCCAGCACTAATGGCACAACGGCTGAAGATGTTCATAGAACCAAAGAGTTATTGTATGTGCTCTCATCATGAACATCACTCAAAATTGTGGTCTGCCTTGATACCACCACAGTAACTCCTGTTATGGATGAACCTCTGTAAATATTAGTCTAGAGATAAGTATTGTCAGGGCATTCAAGTACCATTGAAGTGCACAGAGTTATCATTTATAGACATTGCTTGTGCAGTATTTCTAATAAGTAATGTAAACTCCAAGCTCCTGCTAGTGATACTTATCACATACGGAAAATTCATCACATGTTGTTGGATGATGCATCAGGGCTCTGCTAAAAAATTCAATCTACCTCTGACTTTCAAAATAGGTTGGCCACATCACAACAGTGATGTCTGGCCATTTTGCCAGGCTTCAGTATGTTACTAGTGACTACTGGGCTCAAGTTTCTTCAATGTGTCAGTTTGACAATGGGCTCTTAACAGCACAGTGGGAAGTCTTCAACGAGACAGTCTCCTAGACTCTCCTAGATCAATAGGTGTCATCTTCTCAAGCCCTGACTATAAAACATGATAGATGGCATGAGCAATAATAGATCAAGCAGACCTGGGCCACGGCAGCATGTCAAGTGACTTGAACAAGGGATACAGCTAAGAGTAAATGTGTGCTCGGAAGCTTTCTTTTTTTGTCACTTTCTAAGAATTGTTGGAAAGAAAAAAGCCTGTATCTACTTGTCCAAACAAGCTGAGAACTAGTAGAGCACAACTTAGCTATTTTGATTTGGATTTGGAAATGTCAAGGACTGTTGGTTTCAGGGAAATCAGTTTGTCATGTCTAGAGGCACAGGAGAGCTATGATTCATTTAGCACAGGAAACATTGGCTAGTTTTAAAATATCTCTTAAGCACCACCTCATTACCACAGAACTCTGCCAATGGAAAAGATTGTTTTGCCTTGCTCTGTTTTGGCCTTCTGGGTTGCTGCAGTGATAGAGTAGTCCAGAAGTTAACAAAAGTTAATTTCTCTACCTCTGGGGAGATTGTGGGCTCACCATTTTTGGAAGCGTTCAAGAGGTGTCTAGATGTTGCACTTTGGAATATGGTTTAGGGGTGATAATGTTGACACTGGTTGGACTTAATGATCTTGAAGGTCTCTTCCAAGCTTGATGGTTCTTTGGTTAGTACCTACAAAAGAAGAAAATGTGAATGATAATCTAGGGTCAGTTTCATAATGATATCTGTTTGTGCCAATGTTTTCCAATCCCGATTCTACAAGACTATTTTAATTTTTTCCATCTGTTGTGGAACTGTTGGATTTATGAACTAGTGGAGAGGTGGTCATTTTATATCAAAGAGTAATATGAGTCTATGTCAGTGCACACAGCAGATCAGAGGTAGGAAGCATGACCAGAAGAACGGAATTGTTCTGCAGCAACACATTTTCATTTACAAATACTCAGATGTAAAACAGAGGAAATTTTGTACTTTAAAAAAAACCAACTTCAAAAACAACTTATCATGCTATTGGTTCTGTTTGCTTCTATCTGAAAACAAATACATAGTTTATCAAAATTAGGCTCTTACCTCGTTGCTATAAGTATAAATCCTCTCATACTATCATGGCAGCTGTTTTACCATCTCTGTGGAGAAGTCTCATCTAGTTTAGCAGCTGATTTTAATCTCAACATGAAGTATGGATTAATAAGTGAATTATGGAATGGAATGATTGACACAGCAAGTAATATGGTATTAGAAAGCAGTATTTGAAAGCATTATTAAAGAATGCAATGAGTAAGTGTGAGCATGATGATTAATAGTATAATGTAGCAGAAGAGAAAAAAGTTGTTAGCATAGTAGGAAGGGAAAACCTTGACCAGATTGTCAGCTTGTGTACATTGCCCAAACCCAAAGGAAATTAGAGAAGCTCTGACAGTTTACGGCAGCCAGGAATCTGGCCCCAGGAGAAACAGACTGAAATTAGGAAAAAATTAAACTTTAACTAAATATCTGAATAAGAATCCTGACAGCACGATCCCTTTAACTGAGACACAGTCTCCAATGGGAAATGCTGAATATTTGGAATTAGATTAGGCAAAGCATTGAAAAAATGTACTGTGGGGACAAATTTGTACTGGAGAGGAGATGAATTAGACAGCCAATAGGTAATTTTCACACATTCTATTAATTACTTAAAACTGATTGTATAAAGAAAAGAAAGAGCTTGGCAGGTTTTTTTGCTGGTATAGTTCTCCACTGGCCCTGAGAAAGTGTTCAGTGAGTGTCATACCCAGATGGAAACGTTCCGTTGCTTAGGATATGGCATTTATCATCTTCAGCTGGATGTAATATTTATTATGAATAGCTTTTTTTTTTCCCTGCATATAATGGGAAATAATGAGAATTCAAAGCCATTAAATGGAGATGTTTCTGTGGATGTCAATGGGATTCGAAAGTTGGCCCTGAAATAGATATTTTTTGTTTCCCTATGTTGTTGTACTGGAGTCATGTCAAGCATAAGAAACAGAAGGCATGCTCATCTTAAGCTGTAACTGAGAATGTCCCTTCTTTAAATTAAAAAGGGAAGTCTAGGCTGTAAATGAGAAAAATATAACATCAGGCTCCAAAAAGCCACTTTCATTTTCATATAAATATGTAACCATCATTTGTTTAACTCACACCAAGCTATCAAATTTTGTGGTGGGCTATAAACTTGTTGAGTCATTAGCCTGGCTGCTTAATGGAGGAAAACTAAATTTCTGTTCCTGCATAATGACACTTATTCACTGTAGACATTTGCATCACTTGGAAACGATAAAACCTCATCCTTCATAATGAAGTTCTGAGCTGACAAAGAGGAAAATATAGTGTTGTGGGACAACTATGAATATAAAACAAGCTTAATAAAGAAGTAGTGACAAATTATATTATGCAAAATGCAATGCAATAAAAAATGTTACTAACTCATTGGAAATGTCATAAATAATCTAAATAGTTTTTAACTGTCAAAGCCTTGAAAAATATATTCCTAAAAATATGAGGTACAGAATAGATGCCAGTTTAATTGCCACCATATTTTGACAAGCATGGAGAACCTTGTATCCAGTTTATTTGCTGAATTTAGCTCACTTGCCTAAGATGAAATTATGGAGGGAGCAACACTATTCTGCTTTTTCAACTCAGTGATGCCCCATCAAAAACAAACTACTTCAGCCATTTTTAAATATTGATGTTTTCCATTTCAGATCAACATTTACAGTTTGCATTACAATCTCAGGAACACTGATCCTTATAAAGCAAAGAGAATTTCTAATGTGGATGTTCATTAAATTAATGTATTGCCTTCTTAAAATCAACATTCTTTTTGAAAAAGTAAATACACTGTCTGCTGTATCTGTGTGGGTCAGCATGTGTGTGAAATTCCACTAGGACAGCTCCTTGTAATATAAAAGTCTTTGTCCAGTTTGTGTGCCCAAATTACTGACTTTCGCTCTTCCAAAAATTTCATTTTACAGAAACAAAAAAGACACTAGCATTTCAAGAATTGCTGAAGGCTCAAATAATGACTTAGATTCTATTTCTGCTGAAGTTTCATTGATTCCAATAGTCCCAGTGACTTGAAGAGAAACAGATTTGAGGCTTGCATAGCCAGAAGCATTTCTATTCATGAAAACAGTTGCAAAATTAACTGCTAGTGTGATCAGATCCTCACTTCAATGGAGATTTCCCTGCTGACAGAGGCACTTGTTTAATTTTATGCTGCTCATACTTTTAAATGTAAAATGTTCAAGATTCTTGATACCAGCTACTATGTATTCTGGAGGCTGGTAGGGACAAATGATACATTTAATATACTGTTAAGAGATCTGCTGAAGATCCTATTTCCTTGAAAATACAAAATTTGGCATGTTTAGTTAATGATTTTGATGTATTTATTTTTTATATGAATGACAGGCATCAAAAGTTGGAAATCCTACTTTGCCTTTTAAAAGTGAGACATCTTCTCCCAGGGAAAATGTATTTTGAATTTGCCCTCTGTTTTTCAGAGAAGATAGTACTCGTGTCTTCCCACAAACAGAGAAGAGTTTCATCCTAGATCAAGTACACATAAAAAGTTTCAGCTATTTTCAAAGTATTTTCAAAGGAACATGGGGATTTTTACCCTTCGGTTGTTATTATAGTGCGTCATCTCAGAAACACAAAACTCAAAGTGAGCAAGTTTTCACATGCTTGTGAGCCTAGTGTGACTTTTACCCTTTCATATTTGGAACTGGCTATAAAATATTTTCCATTATGCAAGAGGATTTGGAGTCTCTCCGACGGCTGTGCTCTCTTTGGTCATGACGAATAACTGATGTGTCCAACAACTCATTTGAATTTCCAGCTCTCCTGGGCAAGGCACCAGTCATTGTGATTATCTCTAAGGCTTGTAAATCTTCTCTTATTTTGAAAGTGTTTCATTTAGCACATTTAAGGCACAAACAAGCATTTACAAACAAAAATTAAGTGATTTTTAAGCCTGAGATGTGACTGCAGAGATTGCATCAGAGAAGAAGAGGATCCAAATTGGCCACAGTTTGGCTGCTGGCAAATGAGGAAAACTTTCCTGCCCTCCTGTTTTTGTCTTTTAATAATATGGAGGCAAACCTAGTGTTTGTTAGATCTTTCTAATTCATTTTGTAACACTAACTTTCACTTCTATCTAGGGATTATCCATCCGTCCAATGTCAAAAAAGAAAACTTACTCCAATCTGATAAGAACTCAGCCAGAGAACAGAAAGATTAATTACATTTTTCCCAGATCGTATTCCTTGGACCTTTTGTGGAGGCCGTAATCAGCTCAGTCTGCAGACACACTCCATGGCCAAATAGGATACATGACAACGTTTAGATGGCTGTAAAATCATCTTTCATAGCTGTTGCCTGGTCAAAGATCTATCATAAAACATGAAACGAGAAAAAAATACTTGAAGATACTTCCCAAAATGCCAAATGAAGGAGAAGAAGATTAGCTGTGCCAAGCTATCCTATAATTTACTAGACATGCAGGACAAGACCTGCTTGGTCTAAGTCAAAAGCTTGAGACTGGTTGCCTGCAAGCACAAAGGCTTCTGTCATTGTTTGCAGGTCTCAGTTTTTACTCTTGCTTTTAGATGTGTATCATTCACTGGTGGAAAGAGCAACAGATTGAGAGAGTGTCAAGCCATTTAGTTAAGAGAGCTCAGACCTTGTAGGTTAGAGCTGATTCAGCAGATAGCTTCAGTACAGGTTCCTCACCGATCCTCAGAAACTTTTCCTTACTCGGTTCTGATTGTCTTCCCACAAAGAGATTTTAATCTGCTGAATGGATATTTTTGGCAGAAATAAATTAACTTTCGTAGATGCTAGAAGTGGCAGCTACAAAAATGTGGTTAAGAAGAGGCCTGGTTTACTGATGCTGAACTCACTCTGCTCTGGCCTGTGCTACAGCGGTCTCCCACTCTGGCCTATTTCAGGGCTTCAGGGCAGTGAACCACAGTTGTTGATGTTGATACCAAGCTTCTTGTGCCAGAAATTTCAGTATGTCTTTGCTATTTCTATTTCCTACTTTTTGTGTATCATAGAGGTGGTTGATTAGAGACTGAAATATTGGGGATTCTACTCTTTGCTGGGTTCTGTGGGACCTGTCCCAAATTTCCTTCTCAGTCCTGTGAAGGGATCCTGCATTGGATCCCTTCACAATGGAAACAAAAGTAAGAATATTAGTGTGACTGCCGGACTTTCTCAATATTCAGCAAGAAATTAATTTTTGGAAGCCAGTCATCTGAAGAGGTCTTCTTTTTGCCTACATTAACCTTTATGTCATATTAACAGCACTATGTTATATAATATGTTTGTGTTTCAGTCATCTGGAAAGGCCTATGGTGATGTTCCTCTATCCCAGAATGACAGAAGTACAAACTGTACCAACTGTACTGGCAAGAAGGTGTCATTTTTGTGTTTTTAGGAACACTCTGGACTTGAGCTTCTACATCTGCTGATCATCCTCATCTCCCATTTCATTTTATAATTTACTGTCTCTTTACAGAATGTTTAATCTATATAAAGACACAGATTTTATGCCAGCATTTGACATGTCAGTCTTTTATGTATGCCTCTGCTTTTCTCTCAGTCTAAAATGTACTTGATTTGACTTTTCTCTGTATAAGTGAATATTTTTTTCACAAATAGAAAAATTAACCCACTAAAAAGACTAATTTCTGAATAAATCCTGCTGTGAGAAGGAAGTTATATTCATTTGAGCATTACTTGGTGATAGCCATCAGTTTGGTTGTAAGAGCACTCTCTCAGTGTACAACACCAATTCAAGGTTGTTTTTCTTTGAATAAGCACTGAAGTAGATCTCACTGGTTCTATGCATTGCTTCTACCCTTCAGTTATGATTAGAAAGGCAGTAGTAATTTACTCTGCTGAGACTGCTATTCAAGTACACAGATTATCTTCACTTCCCTCTAGATCAATGTACATAATGGCTCCTCTCTCTGTGCTTCTGGACTGCAGCTCTGTTGCCCACATGTCATACTAAAACAGTAAACCCTTAACATGTCTGTGGCTCCATTTCATCCAGCCAAAGGAAGGTACCTAGAGAAAACCCAAAGAAATTTTCATGCAATTCCATGTCCTCAAAATAATGAATTTGTAGGAGAAAATAAATAATGAGGAAACATCTCTGCACGTGCACACTGTAGTACTTCTCCCTGGCCTGATAAGTAGCCTTTGCGTAGCTCAAGCACCCTTAAGTCTGTTGTTGAGTGAGAGAAGACTGCAGCACCTCCTTCACTTAGGGCTTGCCTTTTCAGGAGCTGTGGGTAATACACTTGGGCTGTTCCCATAAGACTGGCATAGCTTGAGCCTATCCTCCATTGGCACTAGATTGATGAACGTCATGGGATTAAGTATATAAAATGTAGATATGAAGTGCACATGTAAGGCTTCAATGAGCAACACACACACACACACACACACACACACACACACACACACACACACTCCTTTAGGAAAAGCTTGTATAAACAATGCCTTCACAGGCTTATGGAACCAGATCATGCACAAAAAGAAGCAAAAACCTTAACTTTTAGTTTGTTTGAAGGAAAAATAAGGAAAAGAAAAGCAGAAATTATATTTCCTTCCTTTTTCCTCAGACTATATGCCAGTGTATCCTTTCATCCCTCTCTGTCTTAATGCAATCTGTTGTAGTATGTTCTGGTGTTATTGCTAATTTTTATACACTGTACAGGTGATGTTTTACTATTTCTGTTCATGTTCATAACTTCAGACATAACCTGTGAAATGCAGAATAGCAAGGTTAGTCAGCATGTTACAATTCAGGTGCTACAGTATTTGCAAAAGAATATGCAATCAAAGAACATCAACAAAACATAATTGACATCACCCATTGCATCTCATTGAATCAAGAATTATCCTCTGATTGATGCACAGTAATATGCAATCACTTGTAATTGATTGGAATTCACTCAGTATAGAATGACACGTTGAGTAATTGCTCCTGAGAAATAATGACTGGTTAAAGCAAAGAGAATGGGCTTCAGCCAGGCCATGTATTCTGGATTTCTCTCCTTCAAAAATTTATGAACATCTTAGTTTGCAGCTTATTGTTTCTGTATACTGGACTTCAAAAGTTGTATTCTAGCCTTGCTTTCAGAATTCATTACATAGAAGTTTATTATATCTTGAGGTTAGTAAATGAAAAAGCTAGATGAGATGTTCTAAATGCCTTGAATCTTGAACAGATATGCACAGACAGCATAAAATATTAATGCATGTCCTTAGAAAAACCTTTTTTTTTTTGTGTTCAAAATGAATATGGTGGGATTTTCTAACAGATAGAGTATATCTAGCACAATCATTTTATTCTTGGTTTTTGGAGAAAAATATTAATTCACTGAAATCAATGAGTTTACTCTTTCCTAATGTAATGTTTTTGAATCACCTGCAGTTTCATAGAAAGTTTGGGAAAGCTGGATATTGTAGATCAGCAATACAGGGCCAAACTCTTTGTTAGTGTCTCTGGTGAACTAATTTTCTCTTCATATTACTTATAACAGTCAAATCTCAAATCTCAACAGGTTTCAGACAACATATGGCAAATTACTGTGCCAAATGATAGAAATTTAATTTGTTTTTACTTCATTTTGCATAATATGACATACATACTATCATATTTACTTCTTTTATATTTTACCATAATCAATTTGTAGCAAATTTCATTTAAGATACCCTTACTATATGTGTACATGAGGCAATTTTACCACAAAATCTCACATAATTTTACTGCATTTTCTAATGTGTGTTTAGCCCACACAACATAAATCAATCCAATACTCTCTTGCACAGAGTACTTATATATTCAGCACCCTATAATAATCTAAATAAGCATAAAAATTTTCACAAGAGAGAGATTTCCTTTTTTTCAATTAAAAAAAATCTTTCAGAAATAATACCTGACCAAACAGTAAAAATCCCACCATTTTTGTACTAAAAAACACTGCATGAACTCTGTTTCAAGTGCCTCACCTTCTATGTTCTGATTTTAAAGCTTACAAAGAGAGTTGTTTGCCCAAAATACACAATTTTCTGACCAGAAACCCCCAACGAACTCACAAATAGCTTGCCTTTTTGTCACGTTCCCCATTGCAAGACCAACATTCTCCTTTTTTGTGTACTGGCAATGAATACTCGGAATCTAAAAATCTCTCAAGTTTCTATGAAAATGTCATCAGAAAAATTACACTGTTCTGAAGCTGGAGACAATACAAGGGCTGAGATCAAGAGATAATACTGAGAAAGAGATCGGGCTGTGTTGCAGTTGCGTTCTGAATAGGTTTGGCACATGTGAACCACTTTAAATTCTTGCCTGAAACAGACAGCTTGAATGGACCAGAAGAGGAATGTGAAGCTGAATGCCCAGACAACACAATTCACCTCTTTGACTATCTCCTTTTTTCCCCCTGTAGAGATGAGTTTGATGTGGACTGAGACAGAAAACAAAGGGCCAAACGAATCAGTTCTGCCTCAAAAAGCAAAATGCTAAGGTTTCTAGGACAGGAACCCATTTCCTACAAGTAGGGCAAGAGTCTCTCGTGCACCATGGAAGAAGGAGGAGGGGAAGGGGACACACAGAAGTCACCTCTGGAAGGTGCTTTTGAGGAGGTTCGTTAGTCCTTTGAAGGCTAGTGTAAGAAAACTGCTTGCCAATATTTCCTGCTCTTAACTTAGTTATGGACTATCCAGCAGTACTAAGATGCAATTTATGGCAGTTTTTTACCCTCTTTGTACCAAGAAAAATTCTTCAAAGAGCTGAAAGACATTTTAACTGATTTTTTTTCTGTGTTTCTTACAGTTTATGGGTTCTGTGATTTATTATTACCAGCAATTTGATGACTGGCATGTGCTAAAAGGAGTTTTCTGTTTCCTAACATCACATTCAGATATTTTTGGCTACTACTGTAATTTCAAGTCAACTCACTAATGCAAAATTTTTATGCATAGCTTCAGGTTTTTGTTTTTAAACTGAAGAGTTAATGCTACTTGCTTTGGAAACTTGTGGAATAAGGATAAAGTAGTGGAGCCTTATATTATGGAATGACAAATAATGTCATGTGGAAAACTGGAATCATGATAATACCAGGCCTCAGTAATTTGCAAAAAAACCCAACAACTACCATTTGTACTAGTATATAAGTACATAAATTTATTTTCAAGCTGATTGTGTACTTTAAACAACGCTAAAATAGTTGCTGCCACTTTATGAAGCTGATAAAAAGGTACAGTAAAATTTGTCTTTGTGAAGAGCTCCTTGTGTTCCTGAATGCTGGGGTGTGTAGCACTGTTTTATGTACTGTCCCAAAGGGGGATGCATTAATTGAACCAAATGACTCTGACAGCTGTAAGGAGTTCAAAAGTTTTATAACTGGAGAGAAACAAGAGTTTTTAAGGAGCTGAGATTTTCAGTTCATCTGTGAATCGACCCTTTAAGATTTTAACATGAATTGTTCATTGGCATCTTATTATCAGATATTTTCTCATGTCATAAGTAGTATTATTGAATCTCTAACATGCTATTCATGTAGAGCAGGCACTGGCTCTTACCTTGTTTCTCATTAATGCCAGCTCCATACAGGCTGTCACGCATTGTTCTTGCAATTCTATATACTACATCTGTAAATATTTCTGAGACATAAATCTCTGAAAATGCTAGTACAAGGCATGTTTTGGGTTTTATTTGTTAACCCTAAGTATTAAGTGGTGTTAATTTCAGATTACAGGATGATTTCTGTGGAAGCATCAGAGCCAAAAGAACATTGTATAAAACAAATTCACTGGTGACATTTATTAATATTTTGTAAATTGATTTTATGAAAGTTCTATTACTTATTTTGAAATTGTATATGACTATGTATTGTTTATTTTATAAATGAAATTAAATATTTATTTTTAGTGTATTTTTCCCACATGGTTGCTTGCTTTTTTGTACACTTGGACATTGGAGCATATAAAAAATTCTCTCAGTTGATTTGATTTAGAAGCTTACATGGCTTCAAGAAGAGAAAGGATGAATTTAGGGCTATTGGACATATTTTATAAGTAACATTGACCTTTGAAAGCCCTAAGTTTAAAAATGAAGTTTGTTAATGAATATCTGTCTACACCAATCTCATTCTCCTTCCTAAATTGGAACAGGATGCGGGACTAAATGTACTTGTGACCTGATCTACTTTGACCCATCCCATATGTATTTAGATCATCCTCTGATCTCCAATGGCCCACTAGTTTTATAGACCAGAGAAACACTGTTCATTTTACTTTTCTTACTACACCAAATTTTTGAGATGTAAAGCAAGAAAAAGCTTTAGAAGAATGAGTCATCAGATATGAGGGCAGCATGATCATAGAAAAATTTGTGTACATAAAAATATTTGTAAGTAAAAATTTTTTTTCCTAAAAATCTACCAAATTGACAATGCAAAGAGAAGAAATGAGAAGGAAGGAGAAATAATCATAAGAGATTAGTAGTAGTAAACCCAAAGACTGACCTCAGTTTCCTTCATTCTCTACAAATCATTGAGAAATCTTCAGGCTTTCTAAATTCTAAATAAATTTATAGTGCAAGTATGTAGGAAAAGAGTATGTAATGTGGTATATTTGCACCTTGTTACCACCATATACATCACCTTTTTAGGATCAAGATAGTGCAATGCAGAAGGTATCTGAACAAATTATAAAGTATGCTAACTTTAGCAAAATGTCATTAAATGTAATATACAAAAAAACTGCAACTCTGAATTTAGTCAGCAGATGCTGTTACTTCCTGCTGTGTAATTTCTCCCTTTGCACATTATCACCAGCATTTGAAGGACTGCCTAAACATGCAGTTCCCATAAATCCAGACTACCTTAAGAATCTCCTTCCAGTGTAAAAGGTTCTCCCACACTGAAGAGCTCATTCCAGTTGCAACAGAAATAATTTTATTGTGAGAGGTCAAGATGACTGTGGAGGTTGGAGGCAAGGAAACTGAGCCTTTTCTACATCTAAACGTAGAGCACTCATAGAGCAATTGCGGGTGCCTTGTGGTGGTTTAGGAATCAGCTCACCAAATCAGCCTGTCATGGGGTGAAGCCTACACTGAAAATGATGTCCTCAAATACATGATCTCTACTGCCCCTGCCCAGCTTCAGTCAACTGGATTGATTTCAGATGGGGTAGAAGTACAGTAGCAGTAGACAAAATTTGCCTTGGCAGCTATTGCTGAGTTCACAGCTTTTGCACCACATTTGAGGAAGGAAGCCAGAGGGTGAGAGTACAGAGAGGGGCAGCTGCTGCTTGGGCTTAGGTACAGAGAAAGTCAAAGATACTGGTGCAAGGCTACATGTTCAGCAAGACCACTGACAACATGTGAAAACAATCTAAATTAGAAGGGAATAAACCAGTTTAAAATATGTCCATTGGTGGAGGAATGACATACACAGATGCCTGAGATCATATGGAAAATGGAGATGAGGAGACACTGGCACATGTCAAGGCAAACAGGAGGCCATGGGCATGTCAGCAGGAGATGGGAGATGGTTCTGCTCCTGCGCTTGTCTGAACTGGGCAGAGGGAGGGGCTGGTTTATTGTGGGCATGTAGGATATGTTGTAGGATAAAAATTGCCACTCATCTGCTCTACCTGTCCTGCTAAGTAAACACATTCTCAGTAATATCCCTGGGTGGCGTGGGTGCATTCTTGAAGCCATCCCACCCCACCGAATTTCCTGGCGGCTCTGCCAAATGAAGCAAATCATTTCCTGTTCATTGGAAATGTGGAATGCTGTTTGATGCTTCCTCTCAGTTTCTTCTGTTTGAGCTGTGTGTGTGCTGGTTTTTTTTTGGTTGGTTGATGGATTGTTTTGCTTTGGTTTGGTTTGTTTTTTTCATTACTTTAGCAGTTTACTACCTATGCATTAATTCTATTTGCTTCCACATGTTCTTCCTGATGTGCAGTTGGCCTTGCTAAGACATATGTATATGTTTGGTACTATGGAGAATGCATCCTGGTTTTAGATTAAAGCTTTATATCAAGCAGCATTTTTATATTAACAAGCTAGTTCCATATTTTGGGGGTTTTATATTTAATTAAAAAAAAAAAAGATTTTACATCTGCAATTCTCAGGAAAGAAATACAGTTTATGCTATAGAAGGATGAGTGATGAGGAAATCTTTTTTTGTTAGTTGGTGAGATGATACTTCCTGAAGCATTTAAACTAGATACATCTTACAAGCTTCATGTTGGAAAAAGAAGAGAAACAGAAATGGGGGAGGGAAGAACCTCTGAGCTGCAAATGTGATTCCTTGCCTCTCAGAAAAAAAAATCTGGAATTGTTTTATCTTCACTTTTATTTTTCTAAAGCATGAGTAATGATATAACAATTCCATGTGGGCAGACTAAACAGTAATCATTATGGACTAGGTTAAAGGAAAATACCATATTAAAGAAAAAAAATCTCATTTTATATAACCAAAGAAGTTTCATCACCTAGAGACAGTTTACACACTTAAACATTTCTAAATGTAATGCTCATTTCTAATCTTAAACTCAATTACTAGATTTTCCTCTCTCTCAGATCAAGGATGAAAACAGACTTTCTTCAAAGTGTGTTTGAAGTTCCCAGAAAAGTTGACTCTGCTGACTTTTTCTGTTCAGATTTTCATAGTAATTATCATAAGATATCTGAAGTTTTTCTAGTTGTAACTTCTCTATTTTCTGACAAAACCAGATGTTTAGCATTTCAATTATTTCCCTCATCTTGGTTAGCTGTTATTATTTTTTCTTCATTGTTCCTCAACTTTCTAAAGATTTTAAGTTCAAAGTAAAAAGTTTTTCCCCAGGAATGTGCAAAATATCTAATCTTTCATTTATCAGATGTAATAGAAGAAAAGATCTTAGAAAATAACTCCAATTATGAGCTGCTTGGAGGCACAGTCTCTGAAATTCATGTACAATAAGCTTGTGTATAGTTTGAGAGGTAGTCAAGATTTTTAAGCCTGCTAGTCTAGCGCAGTTTAGTTAAGTGAGGACATTGTGCCAAAAATGAGGTAGAAAGAAATCTACCCCTGTTTGCTCAAGTTTGTAACATGAAAGCTTACCAGGAAGGACAGCACTTTTCAGTCTGGTTGCACTACTTCATATGCAGAATTAATTAGCTCCAGAAAATTATTTTTCTTAGTTGGCATTTCTGATGTTCCAGTCAACAATCATATATTAGAAAAGATTTTTCTGAAGACAAAAATAAGAGTCCAGCTATGAAATATTAGTTACTCTAGAATATTGCCAACTACATTGCTGGCTATATTCCATGTTTGGTGGTCCTTTCCACAGTTCTACAGGAAAGAGCACGCTGGGAAAATATCTAACCTTTAAACTACATGATAACAAAACACCTTTATTCTCATCACTGTATTGGCCATCAAATATAGCAATATCCTCTGACAAAAGGCCACATATGGCTGTTCATTTCACAAGTGAATTAAATAATCCCAAGGGAGCAGATGGAGCTGACCTGCACAAAGCTTCAAGGCTTACCTAGCTGCCATGATTCCTGGTTCAGAGTGTGCCTGACACATGATGCGTAGCATCATAATCAAAAGGCAAATTCCTCTCTCTCAGGTGGGGTTCTGTAACCAGATAGGTTAGAGAAAATGAAATTATAATGGAGACATATAACAGCAGGGTTTAACAGCGTCATCAACTACAAAGTATTGACAGATATTGCTCCAAGTTATTCCTTAGAGAGGGAGCTTTCTTCCAAGAACCATACACTTGTGAACATGTAGAGGAGGAAATGGCAGTACAATCAGGGGCAGGGCAAGAGTCTTTGCTGTGGTTCTCCCTGTCTCACTAAAACACATGTAGTAAAGTTGTAAGGGAGGCATAATTTAACAAAGTTTGCATGTTTACAGGAAATGGATTACACCTGATGAAGTATGCTTAGAGCATAAGCACACTTCTCTATAGCTTAACTCAACACTGCCCACTGTTAATGCCCTGTGAGTAAGCAATAAATCTGTTGGAATGCTCAGCTAAAAAAATATAAAAAGTCATTTTCTGAGTTTACACTGCATGGGAAGCAAGAGTAGCTGTACCAAAATCTTCTCTTGTGTTTCTCATAGTTTCTTGCCATACCTCCAACTCTCTGAATAGCAAAAAGTTAGGTTTTGCTTAATAGTCTTTCTTAGGATACAACTTCGTTTACATGTGTGCAGCGCAGTTCGGTCCAGATCAGACAAACAAGATGGAAAATGTCCACCACCAAATATGCTGCTGTCTGGAAGGTGGCACAGTCTGGGGCTGGCTCTTTGCCACGTTGCATTACCGTAACACTAACAGATGCTCCGCTGAAACTGGGATGATTTACAGCAGACCTGCAGCAGCCTGGGGTAAGCAGCAAACAAAGAACAGCTGCAGATTGCCTTTACTTTGATGTCACTACTTATATCCTGCTTTTCCAATGTAGGAAGTTCAAGGTAAGCTCCTTGTACATCCATGAAGGTCCACTGACAAATTCATTAATGTCAACTTGATATCAAGGATACTCTGGAACCTCTACTAGCCAGTACTGTTCTGCCAATGAGTGTAATTATATGTAAGGAACATTGAACTTTACTGCACGTGCTTGTCCATATTCTTTCTCTGTTTCTGGTAATTTTGTGTAGCATAAATTATTTCATCCACATGTTCAGTACAATGTAATTCTGCAAGGCATGGATTGTGCTGTGTTTGTTGCACATCACTGAGTTTAGCAAAGCCCTCCCTTGGTCCCTCTGTAGGTTTGTTAGACAACAATAATAATTGTCATGGATCACTATAAAGAATGTTTCAAAGTCATCATTCTAACAAACAAAAGCTCTTCAGGGAAAAAATAAAGCAACCAAAACCCAAACAACAACAACAACAAAAAATCACAAACAACACCACCACCCCTCCCTGCCATGAAAACCCAGACAAACAAAAGGAAAAAAAAAGAAACCCAAACACACACACAAAAAACCCCTCAACAACTGTGCAACAAGGAAGCTTTGGATGAATTTGAAATACCCTACTCCAAAGTTCATGCTCTGTCCCTTCATTCCAAGGCCATCCCCTGGAAATAGGCAACAGTGCTGATTAACTGGGTAGCATCTAATCAAAAAGCAAACATCACGGCAAGCTCAAAGTGAACATCAGCCTCACATGTCCTGTCTGTGGTGCTTCATTTACTACTTTCTTTTACCTCTAGCAAAACATGGTTTTGGCTGAAAATCTTGAAAATAGTACTAGATATAGAGGCCATTTCTTTCCCATTTTGTGTGAAGATAGCAATAAGGCAGAGATAGGGATAGTTTCATAAAAGGCTAGTTTTAGAGGCCCTTGAAAGGAGTTTGATGCATGAAATAGGTACATGGCATACAGTTATCAGAGTTACAGACTAATCTCTGTCTCCCCTGTGGGCATTATAATTTGGTTTTATTTTGGGCACCATCAAAGAACTATGGAAATTCTGAGCTTCACATTATAAACACCAAAGTAGCCATAATTCTTCATTTATTACAACTCCTAAAATTTGTTTATAGGGACAGAATGGAAAGTTTATTAAAAATGTCCCTTTGATGCAATGCCTGGCATGTTGGAAATGCTATTAGTAATGATGAATAATGATCAGTGAAAGTACTGCTCAAGAGTAATGGAAACATAGTCCATGCAATAATATTTATACTTAGTATTATACTGACTGTCACTTGTATAGAAACGGCTGTGGTAAAGAGTTACTTTCAGAATGAACTTCATTCCTTTCTCAAGACAGATAAAATGTAGGTATGACACATGCTTAAAAGTCCCCTGTGGCTAACTGATTTAAGCAAACTTCATATGTTCAGATACAGGAGATGTTTTTATTAAATCTGCTGCTCTGGAACATTTAAGAGAAAGTTACTTAAGCTCCCTGTTGGAGAGGGAAGCTGGGAGTTTTTTCTTGTTCCCAGGTGTGCATATATGCATGGGATTGTGGACTTTGACAGTATTTTGATTTCATGTTGAAATTAAATTGAGGTGCACAGCATGGCTCCCTTCTCCCTGTCCCCATACCACATCATACTCCAAGCCCTGAATCTCTGGTCTATTACTTTTCCTACTTCATTCTTGATCCCAATGACACTCTCTGTTTCCAAATTGTTTTCTAGTAGTAAATTTCAAGCTGCCTGTGTAAGGAAGCTCTTTTATAAAATGATTTAAATAGATGTTCTGATGGTTTAATCATCTTCTCTTGTTCTCATGTTGAGAGCCTGCAAGATTAGTTCCACGTTCATCTTAGTCCCTGCTTTCAGGATTTTGTAAACCTCTCATCTGTCCCTCTTGTCTTCAAACTGAAGAGCCCTGGCCTTTTGAGCAAGGGGAGCTGCTCTTCATCCTTGGTCATTTTATCTGGCACCTTCTCTACCTTCTTAAAGTCTTCTGCCTCCCCAAAATGCAAGAGCAAGACCCTGAAGTGCACATTGAAATCAAGATATGAGTTCATCAGATTTTTATGTAGTAGTAAAATTATGTTCTTTCTTCTCAAGATTCTTCTGGATGATGCAAAACATCTTGTTGTCTCCTCTGGCTACTCCTGCCCATTTAGCCAATCATTTCAGCCATTGAATGTCCTGAATGACTATAAGATCTCCTTCCCAGTTTGCAGTTCTACTACATTGTGCTAGAAATGGTTTGGAGTATTTTTCCTAACTATTTTTATCTGTATTGAAGTTCATCTCTCATGTTTTATCTCACTCAGTCTTATGAAGTCCTGGAATTTCTTGCCATTGCCACAGCACCTTACTTCCCAGAAGAAATTAAACTCATCTGGAAACTTGTCATATTCACACCCCCTTTCTTTCAGGTCCCTTGGGGGAAACTAAGAAAGATCTATATGGATCTCTGATACATCAAGGAGATAGGATTTTCCTCCACAGAAGCTACACTGATTCTTGCTCAGGTAACCATAACTGGCACCATATCAGTGCTCCTGTTCTTCAATATAGACTGAAAAGTCCTTGATCCCATTCTTTGACATATACTCCACCATCTTTGCTAGTACAGATAGCACTGCAATTCAGGATACCCCTCTGGGCCCACATTCTATAAGGAATTCATGGTGGCAATCCATCTGCCACCCATCACAGGGGCTGTTGTAGCCCCATGGCCACAGGCCTGGGTGGCAATTCTGCAGTTTCCCATAAAGGTCAGCCTTGGATGATGCTACCTGGACTGGACGACTTACTGACTTCCAGCTAATCCATTTGGTCATGTACTTGAGTTATAATTATTTCAAATATATCTATCTTCTTTCACTGCTCTGCAGCAAAGACCATTTCCCACAAAGTGTTGCCTTCTACAAGGAATTCACTGAGATTTTCTGCTGTGGCCTTTGTCAGATGAGTGCTGCTTTTACACACTTGTCATCAGTATTCCCACCAGTTCCACTCTGAAGTATTTAAAGAACTTTTGTTATCAGTTTGAAAATCCTTTATAAGGTATACTTGAAATTATTTTTAGAGCTCTCAATTTCCTGCTTGTGTTTAACCTATAATTTTCTTACAGGTTTCTCCTCATTTTGGCAAGCTCTCATTTTCTTAAACAGTTTTCCCTGTGATTGCCTTTGAAGCTTTCCCACTGATCCCATGGCAGCTTTTTCTGTGGTGCATTTTTTTTCTCTTTAAATGGTGGTGTGTATTTCACCCTTCTCCCAATACACTATTTCTTACAGACTCCGGGCTGTTTAAAGTGTCTTACTCTTTGGAATGTCCCCTTTTGGATTTTGTGATTCTACTCTTTGGTTGTTACTTTTGCTGTTTGTTTGTTACTGATAGGGTTTTTTTTCCCTTTTTTTAATATAATGTTTTTTCTTGAAGTTGCAGAGCCACATAGTGCATTGAGCATACTTTTCTGCATAGTGTTAAAGCTACTTGTATTATGGTTCCTATTATAGAAAGGCTATCCCACTGGCAGTTTTTGAGGTGTTGTGTGCACTACTACTATGACCACTACCAAATTCAGAACCACATCTTTTCCAGGATCCTAAGACTTAATTTTCTTGCGAGTAGCCACTCAGTACATTCAAAAATGTTATCTCTACATTTCCTACCAATGAGGCATTGATCCAATCAATATTTGAGGAATTGGTTTTCGATAATTAATACCTCATCTGATCCCTGTTCTAGCATTCCAAATATTCCTTGTAGGCCATAGTGCCAATTGTTATTCTACCCAACGCAAAAGGTGTGACATCCACACTTCCAGACGGGTAGAAATTTAAGTGCTTTTCTGTGCTGAGGCCAAGGACAGCCTATTACGTCCCTAAAGATTTTAATCAAAGAAAAATTATTCTTTTCTTTAAACGCACCAGTCTGGGATTTTCTGTAGTTGATATATGTTCTGGTTGTAGACCATGTTTTGGGGTATTATTAATTATGCATTTTCTGTGAAGGATAAAGTCTTGCACGTTATTTGAAATTGCCAAACTGTTGACATTTTTTTTACTTCCTTACCATATAGAAACAATTCATTATTTATAGCTCTGAGATGGCATGCTTTCAGAATACTTCCGAAACAGAATTCTCCATTTCTTTTGTGTTACAGTAAACCTTTTGTCATAAGGGTTGTAAACAGGATTTATTCCATTTCACCATTTAAACTCAAATTCTCACTTTGCCCTTTGTATTTCCTAATTACACAAGGAGGATGGCTTTTTATCAAAGTGTTTTATTTTAGAATAAAGTTCTTTGTGTGGCATCAATGGGTAAGTTATATTTTTCCTGATGTCAGGCAGCAATAAATTAGCTTCCCATTTGGTCTCATTCTTGTCAACATGAGATTTATTTAGCCAACACGCTGAAAATCAGAACAAAAATAAGTCTCTGTGGGCTTGAGTAATTTAATATCAAACACAGGACTGAGCTGTTAGTGACACTTAACTTCCTGCAGCTGTTATTTACCTATTCAGGCTATAGAGGAGGCCACTAGAGAAGGCGGAGAGGAGACAATTCTAGGATCTGTAGTGCTGAATGCAACCACTTCTACCATTATTTCCTCACGTCTTCTGGGTGCTATTGCTAGATTTACTTTCACCCTGAGTGAGAATAGTGGAGGATTTGGATTTAGGTGAACTACCTGAAAAGAGTGGTGTCTCTCAGGGCTCTGTTCTGGGACTGCTGCTCTTTAATATCTTTACTGATGACATAGACAATGAGAGCAAGTGCACCCTCAGCAAGTTTGCAGATGATGTGAAGCTGAGCAGTGCAGCTGACACAACAGAGGGGCAGGATGCCCTCCAGGGGCATCTGGACAAACTTGACATGTGGGTCCATGAAGCTGGATAAGTCCAAGTGCAAGATGCTGCACCTAGGTCAGGGAAATCCCAAGCATGAATACTGTCATGGGTAACTGAAAGGTTTTTGTGTTCCATATTGTAGTCTTCTGACCCAAAAATTGTTACTGACTCTTTAAGACCCAGCTGCATGACCAGAAATGGCATTTCAGGGGTTACATGGAATTATTCAAGGTTATTTTTTGCCTGTTGCTCTTTCACTTGTTAGAAAACTGGGATTTTTTTTTTTTTCACTCATATATGTATTTAATTTCTCTTTATTGGTGGAAAGGATTAGTTGAAACTAAGGGGAGGTAAATTGTTTTAAAGTGTCTACCTCTTTAAATTGTCTTAAACCAAGACAAGTAGAGACTGGGAGAAGTACTCAGAATCACAGAATCACAGGTTAAACTGAGTTGGAAAGGACTACAAGGTCATCAAGTCCGACTCCTGGCCCTGCACAGGACACCCCAAGAGTCACACCATGTGCCTGAGAGCATTGTCCAAATGTTTCATGAGCTCTGTCAGGCTTGGGGCTGTGATCACTTCCCTGGGGAGCCTGTTCCAGCACCCAGCCACCCTCTGGGTGAAAAATCTTTTTCTAATACCCAACCTAAACCTCCTCTGACACAACTTCAGGCCATTCCCTGTGGTCCTGTCCCTGGGCATCACAGAGAAGAGTGGTGTGCCAGGCTGCACCAAAACAAGTGTGACCAGCAGGTCAAAGGAGGTGATTCTGCCCCTCTACTCTGCCCTCATGTGACACCCCCTGGAATATTGCATCCAGGTATGGGGTCCTCATAGGAAAGATTAGACCTGTTAGAATAATCCAGAGGAGGGCCATGTAGATGTTCAGAGGTATGGAAGAACCTAACCTGCGAAGAAAGACTGAGAAAGCTGGGCTGTTCAGCCTGGGAAACAGGTAGCTCTGGAGAGATCTCATTGTGGCCTTCCAATAACTTAAGTGGGCTTATAAAAAAAAAAAAAGAGAGAGATTTTTACACAGGCAGATAGTGATAGGAAAGGGGGAGTGGCTTTAAACTACAAGAGGAGAGATTTACTTTAGATGTTGGAATTAAGTTCTTTACTCAGAGAGTGGTGAGGCACTGGAACAGGTTGCCCATAGAAGCTGTGAATGCCCCATCTCTGAAAGTGCTCAAGACCAGGTTGAATGGGTCTTTGAGCAACCTGGTCTAGTGGAAGGAGTCCCTTCCCACGGCAGGGGTTTGGAATGAGATGAGTTTTAAGGTCCCTTCCAATCTAAATAATTCTGCGATTCTATAACTCTATTATATTCTACACATGTCTAAGATGGGCTTGATAAGATGGTAGTGAAATCAGAGGGTATCTCTCTCATATGATTTGAAGAAGCTTTTCTATCTGCATCCTTTTTACTTCCTGTGGTGTAACGTCTCTGTGTCTTTCTGACTGTCCATGTGGTGGCAGCCTCAAAGTTTATTTCCTCTCCTCTTGGCAGGAGAATTTTAATTAATTCTTTTATATGTATTTGATTCCTTATCAATTTAGGAATAGGCAAAATAACCCACTGTGAAAAGATGTGACTCTTGGTAAAACCAAGAGAATACTTTGTTATGCGTGACTTCACCGCTGTTGCTCAGTAGTGTAGATAATGTCTGCTCCCTTGCTCCACAGCTGTGTGGTGTGGCACCACATGCTTCCTCATGCTTAGTTGCCTACTTCTCCTCATTCCTAAACAGGGCAGCCTTATACAAAGACTCTGCACAGCCATTTGCAGATCTGAGACATTGTACTATTTTGAGAAGTAGGAGTTGGCACAGTCCAAGGGATGTGAAGAGGTATGCTTATGACTAAAGCCTCAGAAACCTGTGGCTAAAACAGTGTCCTCTTCACTGTGACTGAACAGCCTCCATCATGCTTTAACTATGGATATTGGCCTTATTTAGTGGTACATGGAAGAGGAAAATCCCATCTTGCTTGTGAGGCACATTAATTTCTCATTAAACTCTAAGAGGTGTGATCCGGTTGTTTTGTCCTTCACATCCTTTATGCATCCTTGTTACTTGAGTCATAATCCTAGTGTGACAAGAGGTCATGCTGTGGTGATTGGACTAGTTAAAGTTTCCAGTCCTTCCATGAAGCTATGAAAAGGACACAGCTGCAGTGGCATTTTCTCAACCATTGTGCTGAGTTTATGCCTTTGGAACTCAATTTGCTGCTCAATTGTCAGAGTCCTACAGTGCTGTGAGAGTCCTCTGGCTTTGTAGGCATAGCACACAGACATAACATAGCTTGAACTGGAACATGGGATGGGTGAGAGAGAATAAGTGGCTTCTTCAATTTGAGATTTTCTACGTAAGTATTTTCTAGAAAATGATGCAAGATATGTATTTTAGGTACAGGTGTGGGTCCTACAATGGTAGATGTATGCAATTTATAAAGGAAATAACAAAATAATTTTAAAAAATTTTAGGAGGGGAAACATTTCTGTATATTTCTCTCTGAGTCTGAAAGACTGTTTTCACCTCATTCAGGCAGATGTAAATAAATCCTTTGTCTGTTCACTCAGCTGTATTTGACCACTAAGAGCTTTAAGTGATTTTCTGGACAACTCAAAATATTCTAGTGCAGATTGGAAGCTGAGAAAAACCAATCACACATCCTAATGTAAGTGGAAAAATAACCATAGAAACAAAGCAAACAAATATAAAACCCTATGAATAGTATTACTACACAGGGAAGAATCTTGATGAAGTGTGAAGTATGATACAGGGCAGCTTGCTTGGGGTTTTACTGGTATGAGTGGTATGCCTCTTAGTTTATTAGCCAGGAGTAAAAATAAAAAACCTCTGAGGTGAACTACAGGGAATTCAAGTCACACTTTAAATATAGTCACTGAAATAGGAATTTAATTTAAAAGTTTTAAAAGTGATCAGGTTTTAGGAAAAACAAATTGTTTCTAGAATGTCTCTATTGAAATTCATCAGCTACTTAATTAGATACCTAGACATACAGTAAACATTCACTGAAACCCAGTGGACATGTAATTTGACAAACAATATTTTGTATAACTAAATATTTCACCATATGTTTAATTACTTGGTTAGTCCAGATTACTGCATGTGATAGGAAAAGATGTTTCAGAAAATTATTCAGGAAAGTCAGAGAAAATCAAAACTTTTGCAATAACATACTTTTACATGCTGACAAACCTGTATATATGACCACAATTTACAACAGTGTTCAATGACTTTATGTGTCTCAGTTTTTGAAAGACCCTAAAAATGGACCCCATTTCACAGGATAAATATTTAGTCTATTCAAAACCTCTTGCAGAAATCTTAGAATGGCCATCCTGAAATGTGTATGGCCATCATAGTAAGCCATTTGTTTTTAATCCTGGTAATAATCTATATATTTTGTTGAAGTCTCAGTTCACGGTCAAGCCACAAGTAAAAGAAATAAACAATAAAATGTTTTTAAGAAAGATGAGTACAGAAAGTAAAAGATGCAGTTTTCCTGAAGTGAATCTGGTACTTGAAAGATGACAGGAAGATGCCCTAAAATCCCACAACATCAGTAATAAAAACAAATTTGGGATATGATTAACTGTTTCACATTTTCCACTCTTTTGAAGACCCAGCCTTGATCATTAATATCTTCAGCTCTGCATATTTAATCATCTTCTGCTTTTCTTGTGCAATTGTAGCAAAGGTATCACATTTGAAGTAGAAACTGACCCACTGGGAACTAGACCAGAAACTTCTCAAAATTAAAGTGACAAAAAGATACGACTATCATTGCCTGGGATAAATACTTTTAAAGTATTTTTAATTTAATCTGCTGATGGAAAAAAAAAACCTAATTATGAAAACCTTCAATTCTTTCTGGTTTGGGTTTTATCAGCTTATAATAAAACAGAAAGAAGTTACTGCAATCTGTTCTGTCAGTGTCAATATTAGGTATAGGAACACAATAAGGATGTTTTAATGGAAGGCTACTAAAATGGTAAATTCCAATCCAGACATGCATTACTATGAAATTTGATCTGAACTTTCTCATTGTCCTAGCCTGCCTCTCTTAAGGAATTTAGGAGCTATTCCCCTGACCCCTCATCTAGTCAGCTGTACATATGGCATGCAGTGCTTGTCTGCCTGGGCAAGAAGTATAAGCTTAACAAGGCTTTCTGCTCAACAAAACTTGACCAAAAATGACTGATTTACTCTGCTTCTGAAAAATGTGACCTATTTATAATGCTCTCTTAAGGGCTAGGTGCCCACCAAACTCAACCATTTTGGAGGTAGGTGCCAAAGTACTTTATAAGCTTGTGTCCCATTGCTTTGGTCCAAATGCAAACCAGTCAAATATTCAACTCTTTAGTCCTTTCTTTCTGTGTCAACTTTTTGCCTGCATTGAAGAGAGGTGAGCAAAATATCACTGTAGAGGAACAGATCTTTAAGAACAGCTGCAATTTAGAGGTGTCATGTGGTCCACAGAAACCTGCGCTGCTCAAAAGAATTCACAGACACTATGGAAAACACAGCATCTGTCTCAGTGCTCTTTGGGGAAAAAAGAAGCTCCTACAAATATTACAGCAATATTTAGAGAAATAAAATGGACTTGGACAGTCATTCTTCACAGCATGGGAGAGACTTAAATGAAAGGGAGATGCAATGGATGCTAAATTGGATAAATTAACCAAACGTGTGCATGCAACAGGGGAAGGAATAAGCAACACTGAAGAAAGGGAAGATGAAACAAAGAGATCTATGAACTGAGACAGAGTGTTGATTTCTAATGTTGAACAAAGCAGGAAAATTAGAAAACAGAAGCCATTGTACTCTTGCTGAAATTGAAAGTATAGAATTGGACAATGTGATGCTTTTTGTTCAAGTCTTGTTCAATTACCTTTTTGAGCATAATAAAAAGCCTCATCACATAGTTTAAAGGACCAAATCTGAGCTCTTCTGAGACCAGACTATAGTGTTGATATTCCAAGATAAAAACTATATTAGTCAAATCAGGTAATACTGACATTGGGCAAGAATCTCTGGCAATCAAGATAAGCAATTGCTCTGTATCTGAATCAGAGTATCAAAATGCAATAAACACAGAAAGAATAAAACTCTTTCAGAGGTTCATTGGTAGGAAGAAGACTAGAGCATGCAGAGAAGTATTAAACTATTCAACCACCAAAGAAGCTCTTCCAATTCTTCTCAAAATTTTTGAAATTCTGCAGAATATTAATCTCTTTCAGATTATCAAATCAGTTTAATGCCTTCCAAATAAATACTGAAATTAAAGACAGTGTTTAAGAAAAAAGTTGTATAGTCAATGTATATCTCAATGTATATTGAGATAGGTGATTAAATTTTCTCTTTTTTAGGAATTGTGTATCTGCTGAAAATATTTTTTTAAAGCAAGCATTACTGGTTGACATAATTATACATAGCCTCTTCATTCATTTTGTTTATTTGTTGTTTTGGTTTGGGTCTGGTTTTTGTTTAGTTTTGATTTTGTTTGTTGGTTTGTTTTTTCTTGCTGTGAATAGCATATTGACTTTGAAAAAATACTTCACTGCTCACAGGTTTGAGGGCTGAGTTGGGGGAGAGGCAGGATTTAAGGTAATTTCTGAGAAAGAATTTTGGAAAAAAAATATTTTTGCAGACAGTTCTCTTTATAGAGACATTTCTTGAAAAAAAGTTGCTTTTTAGACACCTGGCATTATCATTCTGAAATGATAGTAATACTTTCTTGCGTCATGTTGCGGTTTTACTTGGTTTAATAACTGTTTCATGTAACTAAAAGAAAGCAAAGTATGCAAAGGAAATAATGGTCCTGCAGTTCTGATTTATCCTCCAGTGGGACTCTTCTCTGTAGGATCCCAGCATGGACAACTACTCAGGTGGTAGGAGAGTCAAATAAAGACTTTGAAATAAAGATGAGTAGTTTACTGGGGAAGTATTTGCTGTCTCACAGCGTATGGCCTGAAGACAAATTGTCCATGCAGGTGTGGAGCAGCAAAGGACAATATTTCAGACCCCCTTATGGGCTCAGTACAACCTACCTGAATACAATCTCCTCAGTGCCTACATCAGTGCCCCCTTGGGTCTGCTGCAACACAGCTCTGTTTGGTTCTCTCCAGTCTTGACTTGTTGCTTTGCTTATTATTATGTCTCCTTGTCCAAAGTCCATTCTTAGAATTTCCTCTTTCCTCAACTCTCGTCAATTGGTATTTTCAAAATTTTAGTGACTATGCATTTGATAAGATAGTCAGTCCGTACTAGAAATTGTTAGACTCCTTCATGGTCTTGGTATTTCTTTACTCATCTTCAATTTCTGTGCCTGGCTGTAGACCATCTAAAATCCTCAAATACTCAATAGGCAAAAACCTATCTTTAATGTTCACCTGTTTGCAATTCTACTGATGCAAAGGGATCATCACAATTTTGTACTTTCCCCATTTGTGTTCTCCTTTGTTTCTTCTTCTTATACTGCAAAACCAAACCTAGTCACTGACTTAATGTGTGGGAATCTGGTTTGTGCCTTATCAACTCTATCAAAAGATAAACCACTTTTACCTTTCCATAGCCTACCTCCTTATATGGCATAAACTGTTAGAATACTATACTAAGATATGACATTCAATGAAAAATAGATTTCCAATACTACACTGTGCACTGCAGTCATGACCAGACCTCCCGGGTTTCAGCTGCCCTAAAGGGTAAACTGAACTATGTTGTTTTGGGACTTTTGTATTTGAAAGGTGGATTTGCCACTGCTTTACCGCGCACTTCATCAGAGGTTCCTAACCCACTGCTTCTCATACCATGCTGGGGAGGATCACACTGCAGCTGGCTTCAGGCAAACATCTTTGGCCAAGTGAAAACACTTTCGTCTCTTCTCATTTTGATGTGAACTTGCCAATAAAACAGTAATGACATGCAATTTCTAAAGCTAGTGTTTGATTTAAACAACAAAAACAAACTACAGCAAAAATGACTCACTAAATAGGGGAAGCCCCAGAAGAACTGAGTGAGACAGATTGAAGATATTTGGAAACAAATCAACCTCCTAACCATTATGCCCTTAAAGTGTTTACTTTATTTCCATATTGCATTGAAAATCAGTATTTTTCATTTCAAGTAAAACTCCAATTTGTCTCACTACAGATCATCCTTTTGACTTCTCAGGAAAGTCTCTTACCCGGAACTCCCGTGACTGGATTTGGGACTGATTCCCTTTTTAGACAGGACACTGTTTTTGAGTATCCCATTTTCTCTCTGACAGTACCAACACTCCAGAAAGTTTTCCAGAACCCATCAAGCTCATTTGGGCTACTGTGGAAGTAGTCTTTCTCTTCATCCTGCTTTTCAGGAGGAAAAGCTTCAGGAAGTGCATTGACTCAGACAAGGTAAACAGAACACTTTCTTAGTCCTTCCTCTTTACCGCCTTTTTACACAATATAAATCAGACAGCATGTGATACAATGTAAAACGAGTGAATTAAATTGAAATGATTTCCTTACACTGTCTGAAATTTCTGTCTTGAGAGTCTGTATCACTCAAAGTCACACCTTTTTCTTCAGCTTCTTTCCTCCTTCCTGGAAAACTCTCCTACACACACATGCATGTTTGTTCCTTTTCTGTCTTGAGTAGCTGCAGCATTGTGATTGCTGTTCTGACTCTCACTCAACTCACATTTTTTGTCTGGTTTTTAGGGCTATCTGTACTGTCACTTGTTGTCAGTGTCCCTCCATTCCTTTTCTGGCTTTCATTGCTGTCATCCTGCTCTTCACACTATCATGTGGTCTTCACTCTCTCAGTGAGCTGAGCTCTCCCTGCCATTTGGAGACCTTCCACTAGAGTTATGATTCTTCTGCCCACCCAAAACCTGAGAATCATCTGCCCCCTGTATGAACTCCACTTTTGACCTGCCTTTTTGAAATCCCAGGAGCTGCATGTGGATGCCAGAAATCTGAACTTCTATAATGCAACTATTTGCTTGAAGATCTGTGTTACACTCGCACCCATGAAAGAAGTTGACAGAAGATGAGACCAGATATGAACAGCTCTATGCATTTTTACGTAATATAAAAACCAGTTAATTTAAAAATTAGTCTAAATTTAAGTCACATTGTTGATTTTAAACTTACATACCTCAAGTTCCCATCTATAAGCTGCTTGTTGCATAATGAGCTCTTCTGAACTCTTCTGGTTTTGTGCAGACAAGTGGATTCCTATTTGAGAGATATTTTGATGATGCAGGAAGTTTTCCTATAGTAATGTTCCAAGGGAAAAAAAAACATTTCTTAGTGCTTGGTTTATTCATTACATACATAGATTTGGGCCACAGGTGAAAAGAGAAAAACAAACAAACAAACAAATATTGAATACTTATTAAATGAACACTGTCCAGCCTATGTAGAGAAGGGGGCAAGAATCTTGTGGAAAGCTCAGCTAGACAGTGGTCAAGGAACTAAATATGTTATTTCCAACATTTTAATATGTGAATATGTTGTGTTAATAATGACAACTAATACACCAGGAACTGAATGGAGGCTGTCCAGGCCACTGTAACTGTAGCATTACCTAATGCAAAGTGGAATGACTTAAAACTTTGGTAAAGTTCTTTTAACACAGGTTTTGTGTAAAATATCAGAAATACATAAGTGGCATGAAGAGGGCTGGTTTTCCTCATGTGGAGTTAGTCTGTTAATAATCCATTATGACACTAAAAAAACTCATCCTATGGCCAACTATAAAAATAATGTTGAAGTAACTTCTCATAATATTACAACTGAAGTTAATACCTCTTGAAGAAATCAATTCAAGCTGTATTATCATTTTGACAGTGACTGGTTTTGGCTTTCCTGTTCTACCTTTCATCAGTTTATGAGAACTAATCCTATTTGTATAACAAATGATACATATTATGGCATTTTGGTTGTTATTATGAGCAGTAATTGTTGACATATATAAACTTATAAACAGCAGATATTGCATCTTGATGAGACCTAAAATACATGATCCACGTATTCATCCTGACTAAGCTCCATAAAATTTAAGAAAGAACAAACTATTTTTACTAACTGCTTATTTAGAAATAGTCATTAAACTATTTATGGGGCTTAGGATACTCTATTATTTCTCACCATTACCTTTCAACTTTTGAAATTAATAATTTTATAATACTCAAATAACTTTTTAAGAGTTTGTATAGAAAACAGAAGCATTTAACTGCTCTGGGAACCATTCTCAGTCTCCACAGAGCTGGATGACATTTCCTGTCCCAATTTTAATCTGTATTAATAGGAATTATCTCCAAATCCTTCTGTCGGGTTGGCACATACACTCTGAAACAGCTCAATAAACTGGATCAGAAAAATCTATACCAAGTTCTAAAACTACACGAGATATTCCACTAGATTATACTTGACTGGAAAACAGCTAAATTTCATGGTTCATTTGCAGCCATTACTGATGAAATTATTTGAATGGGAATACTTATACAACTAAATTAAGCTGGGTTTGGTCCATTATGATAGTAGTTCATGTTGAGAAATTAAGTTATTTTCATATTTAGAGTCAACAATGAATGTTTTCAATCAAATTATTTGGGCATATTGTTACTAAATATATATATAGTAGGAGGAATGGTGATAAAAGACTAATTGATAGGCATTCTAATCAGGTCAGTAAAATATCAAAATAAGCTTCACAAATTGAGACAATTACTTCAGAATTAGTGAACCATTTCTCCTCTTTGCAAAAAAAAATGTAGTATCAATATGCTTGTCAGCTAATATATGTATTGCCAGTGTGCTAGTAAATGTCAGTGAATGTATGACTCAAGTAAAATTTAGGCAACGTGGAAAGTTCTAAAGGTAAATCCACAGAGAGACAGAGAGGAAAAAATATATTTATAATGAAGAGTTTGTTCTTCACTGAGTTATAAAAAAGCTGTATACATTTTTGACAAGCAGTCATTTGAATTAAAAAGGCTTAGGTAAGAGCAAAAATATAAAGCTAAGTAGTTACTGTCACATATGTAAAATGGAATTCAAGTACAAAATTTTATTAGTATGCATATATCACGAATGGAGTTCTGTAGTGTAAATTGTTATAGCTCAGCTAGAAAGTCAGAACATTTCGGTGCATTACAAATTTTATTCCTGGAGGTGATTTTTGTCCATATAGTTATTGAAATATTGCCAGGAGAGACCTAGTGATATAATTATCTAGAACTTTAGCAGCAGGTAACCACAATAAACCATTGTAAAGACTTCTGTAATTATATTCTCCTTGATACCCAGAATGAGATAACAAAGAAAACAAAACCACCTCTGAGTCGAAAGGTGAAAATTAATGAAATCCACTTTGTCAAAGTGTGAAAATTTGCCTTATGAGAAACACAGAAGTTATAATGTTGTTTATTGAACATTCTTGTTGTTCAATCAGAATACTGTGAGTTTGTAAAGGCAAATGTAAGCATAAAATGTACTGCTCATATCTACACTGAATAGTCACCCTGCCTTCCCTAACCTCCTGGGTGCATTCTCTGCTGATGTGAATCTGGATAGCTCTTTGTTGACTCCAACTTCTACTCATTAGAGCCTTCATAATCCTCATCACTAATTTCCAGTGTGATTCCCAGAATAATAGGCAGCGCTATGGGCATCCATTTTACAAGCACTTGAAGTGAAATTTATATTAGTGTAAACATCCAACACACACTTCTTTGCAGTGTTCAGAGTCTTTCTAGGCCCTTGGAAGCAAAAAGGATTAGACAAAACAGTAACATGCACAGAAAAAAAATTATTCTTTTTCTATGAGTGGATGTTGAAAGCCTCAAAGAAGGTAAGCCAAAAACAAAATGTAAGGATCAGCTGTGCAGGCTGTAGATATTGGTTGGAAGGATTCTGCTTCCCAAAGCCCTCAAAGCTTTATACAATGATTTTATGCAGATGGAGCAGATTTCACCCAAGGGGAGAAGCCAGTGCAATGCGTGGCTTTCCAAAGAGTATACATCAGCTTTGCAAGCTAAATATCGCTTATCAATTATTAACATTCAGGAAAAGGTGACTAAAGTCTATCTGTAATGCTATAGTGAAATTAGATGAGAACTCAAAAAGCACTCAGGATAAATAATAGATGATTAACATGTCATATAAATCAGTGTATCATGTTATTTTAATTTGTTTGCTTTTTCTTCTTTTTCGTTCCTTATTCTTAGCTTATATACTGTTAAATTTCATTCTCTTATGTATTAGGGGTAACTCCTGTTTTATTTATGGGCTAAGATAGAGTATAGAAATTAATAAGAAAATTGCTAAGTGTTGTAATGATGTATCATTCTACTGCTGACATTTAAAAACTGAAGAGCTGTATGTTAGGCCTGCCTTTTCCTTATGGTACCTGACACTGGTCAATTAATAAAAATCTGTGCAATAAATCTATTCACTTAATTAAATACCTACAAATAGAGATTGAAGTACCATTTAATAAACTTTTAAGAACAGAATAGAGAATAATAATAACAATAGCTAATAATGACATTCAGCAGCTCAGGAGAGGTTCATGGCTCTTCCTTGAAGATGCATGTATATTCTGGATGATTTAATACCATATACAGTTAAAGTTTTATTTCATAGATCTGTCATTATCTCTTGCTTATTTTCTCTCTTACCGACTCTGCTGGAGGTCAATTTTCTCTTTTGTATGATGAAACCCATGTTTGATAGTCCTGAAAGAGGTATGTACAGATACCTAACCGTGTAAGTGCCTTCCCAGCAAGAGGCAGAGCCCCGGCAACAGGGCAGTGCAGAGCAGCACAGGCTCTGTCAATGGCTTGCAAATATCCATGCAGTTTGCTATTACAGCTGTGCAGACCTAGACTCTAACAGTTAAAACTCCCTGCTGACATGCAGTTGTGACACTCTGTGACACTAGGATTTAAGATTTGTTTCTGCTATGGTACTTGATTCTAAGTGGCTGTGGGTAACATGTAGGCAGAGGTTCTGATGCCTACATTATTTCTTGCCCAGCCTTAGTAAGTAGCTCATGGAAGCTAAAGTCCAGCTCATGAACTTAGCCATGGAAGAAAACTAAAGCATTCAACATGTGAATACCCTTCTCATGAGCCTCTATAATTGTATTTTGTAGCTTTTTTTTTTCCAGCTAACATTTCCTAGGAGAAAATGTGCAGATAATAAAATGCAAACGTGTCAGTGTTTATTTTTTCATGTATATATATATTTTATTTGGAGGGGGAAAAACCAGTTGTGTAACAAAAATACTCTATGAAATTGAAATTAAAAATGCAGTCTGCACCTATCCTCAGTGGTGTCATAAGCCACACTTTCTGAGTTTTGGAAGAATTTTTATTTTTTCTTTCGTGACTCTGTCTTCTCTATATCTGTTCCCAAGGGGAGGATGTTTGATTTTCTCATGATGCTGTACTGTATTTTTATTTGTTTGTTTCTTATTGGCAGGATGTAAACAGAGGAGTTTCTTAGATGAACTACACCAAGATTCAGACATCACACAGTAACTGATTTTGCACATCTTTTCCTTGTCTGTGCACTCTATTAAATGTTCAGGCTGCATTAGTGCCCAAGATTTTCAGTGTATGTGAAAGAACTCTATCCTGATGCAACTTTTATCTCAGTCATGATGGACATATACTGTTGCTTGAGAGAATGAATTTCATTTATAAATGAAGTGTGTTTATGCATCAATATAAAATTTTTGTAGGCATGTCTACTAAATTTTAAAAGTTTAAAACATATTTTAGTTAATGAAGCATATAAAAATCTGCAGGGCCTTTTAAACTAAAAAAAAGTTGCAAAAATATGAATTTGACATGAATAAGATGATTGCTATGTAAAGAACTTCAAATAATACAAACTGCAAGTCCAGCTTTTTAGCAACGGTCAGCTGAGAAAACTAAAATTATACAGGTGTGCTCTAGCTTCTTTCAGTGACTCAGAAACAGGGATAGGATTCAGAATTTGCCTTTACAGCTCTCCATTACTTGCAATTAAATGCTCCTAACCTGGGAGCTGTGCAGAATGTAGCCCAGAGCATGACTCCTGACTTGATATTCATCTTCATAAGACTAATGCAAAACCCGAATATAAAGCTTTGTTGGTATGTGAGGTTCCCATTTCAAAAGGGCAAAATTGAAAAAGTAGCACCTACCTGATCATCAGTTGACACATTGATGGACAAAAGTCAGGCAATTGATTACAAACATCCCGTATCCCATGGTACAATCAAAGTTCACTTTATGTCTTTTGGATGTCTTTACACAAAACTGTCCTTCCTCTTTCAATGACTACTACAAGGCTTTACAGTAGAATACTGGTTTTGCATATTTCCCAGGCACAGGTGCATATGGCTTCTCTGATTGGTTTAACTTAAGATAAAGTTAATTAAATGGTGAAAATGAATGATGTGTACAGGGCTGAGTTTCATTTTGAGCAGGTAACTGCAGGTGTTTATGGCTTGTTTGCAATCTTGTTTGAAGGCCACCATGTTTGTTGTGTCTTGTTCTTCATGACTTTTAATATTCACTTGCAGTATGGAGGATTTCTCTTAACTTCAGATAGTCAGGTTTAAAATCCTTGTAAGGACTCCTCACAATAAAAACCACTATTTTCAGTATTTTCTATGCTATCCTGATAGGATTTTATATTTTCAACTCACCCCAGCTCCAAACTTATGTCCAGAGACATTTTGATCTTTAAAGTAATTAGAAAATTCATTGATAAAATCTGTGTGTTTTAACAATTTATTTTCAAAATTGTTCATTTTCTTTTTCCTCTTGAAGATTACTACCACTGAGGTTATGATCTTGCATAGGTGGTAGATCTAATTGTCATTTACAGCAAGACCTCTTTTATCTCTTTTCTAAGGAGACTTTAAAATGGATGCAGGCATTAATAATTCACAATTTTAGGCCTCTTTTCCAGAATGGAATAAAAACTGCCTTTGAATTCAGGAAGAGAAGGTTACCTTAAGTTATATGGTTATTTCTTATTCAGATGTATTTAAAATGTTTAAAATAGATTTATTATTAACTTCTTAAATAGGAAGAAGGGATAAGTATGATTTAATGAACGAATTATTATAATTGATATTATTTCAAGCTAGAGAAACCCCACAAGGTTGTAAATCTCCATTATCAAGAAGTTAGACCTTCACCTTCTCAAATTACTGCAACATTGACCTAACTTAGAAATTTTTGCAAGTCAGCATGAACTTTCAGCACAAAAGGAATAATATTTATCATTGTTACCACTATATATTTTTAAAACACCGCACAAGCTCAGAGTAATACTAATTAATTCTTACATTGCCCAAAGGGAGAATGATAACTGTGATTTTCATCTTTAAAATGAGGAACCTGATTGTATTTTCATTTATGTTAGAATAAATCATAAAGCTTTCTACTCAAGTAGATGGAATTGCACTGCTGGGAAATCAACAAGAAATTGGTATCAGATATAGGGGAAAATGCTATAAAGGGACTAAGTGCTTTCCTAAAAGAATGACTCAGCTTCAAAACTATTCAGAAATGTTAGTTATTCCCACTTTTTAGTCTGATACGTTGACCATTAGAAAGCACTGTCTGTCAGTCAAAAAAAAATTGAGATCTTTGAGATTAGGAACAAGACACTTAATTGTAACTAAGAGTGACAGTTACTCTGCAATAATTTTATGAGTTTAGGAGTTCAGCAGATGCTTTTACTTATATATTGCTAAGAAATTATAAAGCATTATTAAGAATGCTTAGGAACATTATCTGTATCAAGGACTATGGGTGGCTTGGTTATTTCACAGTGTATTTAAACTACAGGGTAAATTCTTTATGAGTGGTATTCAAAGAAAAGTGTGGGTTGGAAGGAACCTTTAAAGGCTATGCAGTTCAACCCCCCACAATGAACATTAATGGACATTTTTAACTAGATCAGGTTGCTCAGAGCCTCTTCCAACCTGACCCTGAATGTTTCAAGAGATGGGGCATCCACCACCTCTCTGGGCAACTTGTCCCAGTCTCAATCTACCCTTGTTAGTTTAAAACCATTATCCCTAATCCATTTTATATAATAATTTTTAAAAAAAGCTCAAAGAAAAGAGTGTTGGAGGGATTGAAATTTCTGTTTAATCTCTAAGCCTCGACTGAAGGTAGCTGCTAAATGATTACTGTCAAACTAAGAGGACTCAAAGCAGCATATTTTCTAAAGGCTGTTGATGGTAATGAAGACTGATGTTTTTTGAGGACTGAAATTCTCTTCTGGTGAGCTTTGATATTCACTTTTTAAAAAAATAACTGGTTTTCAAATAAAGTCACTAACACAATGGTGATAGGTTATAAGTAAAGTCAAGTTGAACTAGAAGGGGGAGTGAATCCATCAAAAATATTGTACACAGACACTATCTCATCTGTCCAAACCTCTGTGGAGATTTATGTAAGTATCTTTGGAGAGCAAATACACACACACAAAAAATCTATATAGCCCATATTAAAATCTGCAAAGTCAAGTTCGCTGCTGTTTTGAGTTTCTGATTCATTCTACAACCAATTGGTGATGTGATCTTGAACAAAACACATCCTTAAACTGAGCGCATGAAACCATATTTTGGCTGCTGAAAATTATTAATTCAGACTTTTGAAAGTGTTGAATATTTAAAGGATGTTCATTTCAAGAATGATCCAGCACCATTATACAAGTATACACTCCAAATACATGCTTGTGGCTCCTGATTCCTTCTGTAGCTGTCTGGAGGGGAGAAGTAGAGGATAATTTTTTTGTATTATGAAGTTTCATGTAGTTCATAGGGATGCAACTTTAATGCAAGTTTGAGAAGACCACACAAAAGGGGGAAAATATCTGTGAAAGACCTGCATTAAGGCCTGAGTAGTATGTACATTGGACATTAAGGGAGAATGAGGGGTTTTAATAAATTTAGTAATTATTTTCTATTTATTAACTCTTTGTGGATGTTGAAAATTCAACATGATAAAAGACTGCTTGTAATTTTACTGTGACTTGCCTATCTCCTAATGTCATTTGTAGCAGAGGCACAATGACCTTTATCTATGGCTACTTTTTGTTTATAGCAGGAACTTCACATAAGCAACATCAGACACCCAGAAAAGGAGAGGGGCTTTGGCCCATTACCATGATCACATGGCACAGCACTTTCAAGTCCCTCCTCTCTGTTTGCACTGAAGGATAATTTTAATGATGTACACTTTATTAAATATTCATTAATAAATTTAGAAGTACATGAAATGGTTAGATTATTTCACTGAAAAAAAGACAAATCAGTGCAATCATTTATTTTTTCTTTACATTAAGCTTCTCAAGACCAGCGTGTGTACCATGTTAGATGAGACCAATATTCATTCCCTTCAGTATTATGTTTCTAATAGATGCGAGTATCAGCTGTCTCCTTAGAAACGTCCAGAAATTATGCAGCAGTCAGAATGTAGGTTCAGAGAAGCTCCCACTGCCAACACATAGGCTGTGTAGCTCTATAGTATGACTGGTTTTATCCTCTGCAATTTTCAGTTTGTTTTCATTTGAAAAAGATTAACGCAAAATCAGAAGATACCTGTATACTTATGGTTTGGGAAGTTTGATACTGTAGTCAAGTTCATATGTAGATTCTAGATTAAATCTCTAGTTTTCCTTTGTTGGGTTGAACACAGAGAAATGGCTTCTGCAGGAGTTCTTCATATGAAGCTCTCAGCACAGAGGTAGGAAGGGAGCCCCAGGGCCCTGCCCTGCTTTCCAGCAGCTTACAAGAGGTCATGTGCCATAGTTTGAGGCATGAAGTTCATATGACTGAAGTGGTCCACTGTGCTGTTGAGTGTGATTTTTCCCAAAAAAGCATGTGATTTGCTTGACTTACTGCTATGGTTATTAATCTTACAGCACAAAGAAAGGGGGCAAGTTAAAGACAGTAATTTAGAACATAACTAAGGCATCATTACTGCGGTTTCCACATAGGAAAATCTCATTCTAACATATCATTATGGTTTCTAAGAGGATTAGAAATACTCATCTTCTGAATATACTTTTTTTCCCTGTTGTACTTTGCAGTAAATATATCCCTTGTAGTGGTGCTTTGGCTACTCCTAAATTTGCCAAGTTAACTATAAACCTCTCAGAGCTGACTCTTCATCTGTGTCTTTTTGTCAACAGCTCTGGCAAATTCCCCAGCCAATGCAACCTGGCCTATCTCCATGAAAGTCAATGGACACCAGCTGAGAATTTGGCTCTCTCAGCAGCTTTGGCTGCATGTGCAAATTCGTCAACCCAGTGGAGATAATGAATTCAGGCGCTGATTTCAGTGGAATTTTTTTCTGAATTCTTTATCAGCAAGGTAGAGAACACACCAGAAATTCCCCTTGGCTTTCACCTTTAGGGAAAACATTTTGGAAGGGCTCAGGAGAGCCATACAGTTTTGCTGCTGTAGCTATGTGCAGAATTAAGCTATAGTGTAACAACTAAAGAATATGCATGTGTTTGAGCAAACCTGGTTTTAGCTGGGTCCTTTGGCTACACTAAAAAATCTAAACTTGGCCTTCAGACACCTGAACAGAAAAAAGGTGAAATTGTTATTATTGTTAGAAATATCTCATGGAGAATATAATGGAAACCTAGGCAATATATTTATGATGATGTCTCTTGCAGTTCTTCTACCCATAAGACAGATGAGATATCTGTGTATAATAAGACAAATGTTTAATGAACTGGTGCTGCATTCAAGTCTGAGTATGTGACAGCTATTTACAGTGTCTGTCTACGCTACCAAATCAAATATTTTTTTTCTTAAGGAGGCCAGCTGGCTGCCTCTATAACGCTCAAAGGCCTGCCTATTCAGAGGTTTACTTCCACACCACAAATCTCTTGCTATCCAGAGCAGGGTGCATGCAAGCTGCCCTGAGTGCCCTAACTCACAGGATATGTGTGAGAAGATTGACTGGGGACTACTCAGTTGACCAGGGCCAGTACTGTGCCAGGACTCTAAAAATGCAGCAATATTTACTGCACTTTGATGGTCAGGAACTCCTTAAATTGCTGGTATAATCAGAGCCTAAGGCTCCAAGCCCACCAGAGATGAAGTTTGGGGAAGGCATGTATGGTCATCACCACGGAAGCCAGAGCAAGACCCTTCTCAAACATCTGTGGTTCTGAGCTTTTCTGTCTGTGAACATGTTTAAGTGCTCAAAAATCATATTCTTTGCTTAAATACTAAAAAGCTTGAGTTGTCCATATGACTTGATTTTTTTTCTTTAATCCTTTACTCCACAACATTCTCTCCTAGTCTTTTTTTTATAGGGTAAAATCTCATACTTTTCATTTCTGTGTTGTTCTCATGAATGGACCTAATTACCAGAGTAAACAGGGTGTTTACCAGAGTAAACAGGGTGTGGAAATCTTCTAGTTTCTTGGTAGATTTCACAATCTTATGACACATTCATTATCTTTCTGTTTGTTAACAGGACTTAAAACAGGTTTGCATGTGATTTTTAAAAGGGCTAGCTAAAAAAAGGGCAATTATCTCACGCCCTTTAAAATATCTACAAAATTTTCACCTTAAAAATTACCACTTCATGTATTCAGCTCTCTCCAGACACTTTAAAGTCAAATGTCCTCATTAGCCAGTTTAACAGTGTATGGCTATTGGAAGACAGCTTTTGAAAAGGTGGTGTTATTCCCAGACCTTGACTTGATAGAGGTTGAAAAATACTGGCTCTGGTTCTAAAGAAAGAAAATAGCTTCTGGGCTGGATCTTTGTAAGCATCTGAAAATTATACTGGATACTTGTAAAGAAGGATCTCTGAAAGCCTTTCATTTTTAACCTTTTCTGTTTTTCTGGTTTTTTTTTTTTTTTGGTAGTTTTTTTTTCTAGTTGTTGTTTGTTTGTTTGCTTGTTTGGTTTTTGTTGTTTTCTTTTTTAAAGCTTCAAATGCAGGTTCTTTCAGGAGCAGGGACATTCAATCCTACAGAGGTTTGTGAGTTTTTTTCCATTATTTACTTGGCTTCAGTATTTTTCCAAGTACCAAGGTAGTCTCAGTTTTTAAAAATGAGAAAAAAACTAATGTTGTCAGCATCAATAAATCAACAACCAGGAAGAGTCACTTCCTATCAGGGTTTCAGAAGTGCTTAGTGATTTTCCGATCTCCTGTCTGTACTAATCATCTCTGATGTTTCACATATGCATGGTATATGATGCCAGGTTTTAAAACATAGCTGAGGAAGGAAATAAGGAAGGAAGGAGGAAAGGAAGAAAGGAAAAAGCAAGAAGAAAGGAAGGAGGAAAAGAAAGGAAGGCAAGCAGGAAGGCTGAATTATCTGTTTATAACTATATAACATCCTATTATATTTGGTGGAGGACAGGATCCCTCAGAAGTCCGTTATAGCCAGACACAGCCTAGTAGCTGAGATAGACATATAAACAAAAAAAAAAAAAAAAAGAAACCCCCTCTTATCTGCTGCATATAAGTATATATGCATGTGTATTTTCAAAAATGTATAAAATAGTCACACAGTAGTCAATATTCCAATATTTTTACTTGTATTCAAATCAATATGTAAATGAAAAATGAACAAACCTAATATATCCTTCTGCTTAAAGCTGTGGATGCTAGAAAGCTGCCACAAATATTGCTAGAAAGCTGCCACAAATATTGCTGCCATCTGCAATGCAGTTGCTGAAAAGCGCTGTCATTTCGATAGGAGGAGAAATTGATATAATGCCAAGTTTTCCTAGATGTTCATAAAATCACTTCACATTAATTTTGTTTTCACTAGTTAATTTAACATATAGATATTATTAATGGTACTGATGGTTGGTTGGTTAGTTGGCTGGTTGGTATTTTTGTTTACAAAACCAATATTAAATGGTTTTCTAAAGAGGTTACCAGTTTGGTGTGTATGTGTTGATTTTGAGTGTGGTGGGGATATGGCAATGTAGCAACAATATTCATTTCAACATTCATTTCAATGTAGCAACAATATTTCATTTCCCTTTCATTGCAGTCAGCATTGCTTTAATGAAGTATTCACAGTCTAGTTGCTCTTTTTTTTTTCCAACTTACTTTGGTTTTTATTTCAGAAAATTTGTGGATAATGTGTTACTTGTGGCATTTGTTTTTCTTGATGCTTGACTAGGAAGACAACATATTGCCAGATTTTTAAAGGTGAGCTCTGGAGCTTTTAGAGAAAGCTTGAGAATGAAGAGCAGAAGACTTGAAAACATGGAAGGCAAAACCCATTATTCTCTTTATGAGTAGTTAAATTTCATTACTTCATGTGGGAAAAGGGGTCTGTTACCTTTTCTCAGATGCTGGAAGTTGCTAATGATGCCCTTGCTCTGCAACTTCATCAGTTTATGCTGTTATTAAAATGGCCATCAATACCCATAAAATTTCTTTGGGGATAATATGCTGTGCGGTCGCTCAGAGACTTGGCCTGGCTGCTCAACAGAGCTGAAACTTAGGAGGAAGTGACAAAGCGGCCACAGTCTGTCTCGACCGGGGTATGGCAAGCTACCTGGTGGCAGAGCCAAAACCCTAGCCCCTCAGGTCCCCTGGGCAGTAGAGCCACAGGAGGCGACCTGAAGAAAGCAGACAAAGCCGAAGGCAGAGGCACCACGAGAGGCAGCGGAGCACAGGAGGGAAGACGCGAGTCGATCAGTTTTCCGTGGCGGAGGGTAGGTTTATTAAGGGCAGGGTAGAAGCGGAGGGGTAGGGGGTCACAGAAAACTGACAAGGATCCTCCCCCTGATCTGGCCTTATAAGACCGACCCCAGGGGGAGGGCAAAACATACATGACCAATCAACACATGAAACATCAAATGAGGTGACACAGAACAGCCAATTAACAAAAACAAAAGGTGTGGACTTTCCCCCTAGCCCAATCACCACCCGAACCCCACAGAATCTTCCAGAGCTGGGGAGTGGGTCGGGGGTGATGGACAAGGGGGTCGCCCGGGCAACTAAGGAGGGACTGACCTGATGGACAGTGGAATTAACATAGAATAGGGAGGACATAAATGATTGACAGATAACTGACTGTCTGGAGAGGGGAGGGAGTCCTGGAAATCCCCTTGCTCCTGTCGCCATATTTAACCCATACAACTTAATGAGAATAAACATAAAACTTGTAAAATCCAAATCTCAAACAATAAAATGACATGAACCCCAACATCTCCCCCTTTTTTAAACTAAAATGAAAACGAAAACTGGAAGGAGAAAGGGGCGGGGGGGCAGAAACTTGAACTGCAACGCGAACTTAAAAGTCTTTGAAAAAGTCAACTTAGAGTCCTGGGCCCTCTGGGGCCACCTCAAGTTCTTCAAAACTCCCGCTGTCTTCTCCTGCGGCTTCGGGCGCTTCATCTCCCTCAGGTTCGTTGGTTACGGGCTGAGGAGACATCTCCACATAGATTGCTGTTTCCGGCGGTGGAGGTGGAGGAAGCGGAGCCAGAACTGCGTTCGCAGAAGGGGTAGAGGTGAGCCGCTTGATGACCTGCTTCAAGAGGGTCCAGAGGGCCATCGAACTTAGGAAAACAACAATGATCACAAAAACAACAAAACCCAAATCTTTTATAAGGGTAATGGCCCAGCCTGAGAGGCCTGAGTCTGGAAACAGGTGGTACAACCAGTCGGTGGCCTCTTGTTTGACATCTGCAATGTTCTCCCGGAGCTGGTGGACTTCTGCCTGAATGTCTGGTGCTTTTGTCTTAAGATCAAAACAGCACAGTCCCCGGAACTCCCTGCAACTATGATGGTGCTTAAGGAGCAGGAAGTCCAGGGCGGCCCTGTTTTGGAGAACTGCTTGCCTGGTGATCTTCTCCTCTGCGAGGAGGTCCGTCAGTGCGGCTGATGTTAAATTGGCCTGCTTCACCGCCCAACATTCGAGTTCTCCTAATTCTCCCAGGGCCTTAGCAACGGCGACCCAGGGAAGTAGAACTGACATTGCGATTCTTTTTGACTTTGGCCAATGTTCAATTTTTGAATCGCAGTCTGAGCCAATTGATTCCGAGTGTCTTTTCGTGCGGATTATGTACCCCGTTGCGTTTTCGTTTTGCCAATCTATAATTTTGGACATGTTGGGGGAGAACAGGGTCAGCCGACCCAGGGTACAAGGGCCCCCTATCAGCTGAGAGGGGATGCCGGCCCAGGCTCGGTCGCCGCAAATAAAGAATAAATTCTGGGGAAGCTTACGGGAGGAATCAAGGGTGGCAGGAGCGGCGATGGGGACATTGACTTCACACCAACTCTCTGCCGTGAACTGGGGCTTGGGTTCAGGAAGTCGGGTGATGTACGGGTTCTCTATGCGATAGTTGGGGGAAAACGAAAAACACAGGGGGGCTTTGGCGGCGCCGAGCAGTTGGAATTCGAGGGGGGAGTCCCCAAGCTTGATGTGAGGGAGAGGATCTATTTCTCTTTCCCAGATCACCCGGGTGCTGCTAACAGCCCCGGGGCCCACGGCTCGAGGACTCACCCACCTCTTGAATGCTGCCGCCAGGGAAGGCGGCAGCTGATCACTGGGCACGGGGATCCCTACCAGGCTTGTCCCCATGGGGTTCTCCGCGGCACCAGCATCCAGACAAATGTCATCCCTGCCGAGGGTCCTGGCCATTAACTTCCAGATGTTCTCTTTGGGTTGTGGGATGGGCCAGGCGATCCCCACGGCAAGGCAACACAAAAGGGTCCACCAGACGGAGATGTTCAGGCCGGGCATCTCGAACTGAAAACAAACAGAAAGGCGACATGAGCAAGGAGACAATGCAGGGGGGGAAAAAACCACGAGATGACGGGTTACGGTTACGGAATGGAAGGGGAGGAGGACTCCAAGAGCCACAGCGGGAGCAGATCTTCTTCTTGGTGGCACTCCGCTGTCTCGGCGGTCCGCTCTGGAGTCTCGGAGATTAATGGAAGCTCTCGCCTCTTCCGCCGCCAGCTCGCGATCTTGACCTGGGGTGTTTCTTTGGCCCACGTTGGTGTGCGGGGCACGAATGGGCGAACCCACCGGGAAGGGACCCACTTGGGGCCTGAGGGAGTCGACACGCAAGCGTATCCCCTCCCCCAGGTCACAAGAGGAAAGGGTCCCTCCTGCCGGTAGGTCTCCGGGGCCCTCACC
>NW_005054305.1:12053476-12054660 GCF_000277835.1 Geospiza fortis
TGTCAGGCCGCAGGGGCTGGCTGCGCTCCCCCTCTAGTTTTTTGAGGAGGGGGCTCCTCCGGCGGGATTGCCAGACTGCCTGTCCCTGCGGAACTGGTAGAATTCTTTCCGCAGGGGGCAGTCCGGCATCCAGTGTCCCTCCTTCTGACACAGATGGCAGTTTCCTCGCTGTTGTTTCGGTGTCCCGGGTCCTTGGGCTGCCGCTGCCTCTACCGGATCGTCAGGGTAGTATCGGTGTATTTCAGGCCCCTCGATCACGGACACCCTCTTGCTGGACACCGGCGTCTTGCTGCTGCTAGCTTGGCGGAGCGCTGGTACCTTCCTGGCGCAAACTAGCAGCATCTGCTTGAGGGTGGGCGGCGGCTGCAGTGGGAGACTCAAGATTGCGGCCTTGCAGGCCTGGTTAGCATTCGAGGCCGCAATGGCCGCAACCATCTCTTGCCTCGTACTCTCGGACACATTCTCGAACTTCGCTGCGGCTTGCAGCCGCATGACGAAGTCGTCAAATTGTTCTTCCGGTCCCTGCTGTAGCAGGAATACCGGAACTGCTGGAACACCTACGATAACTTTGAAGAATTCTTGGGCCCCTGCCTGCGTGGCTTTCGCAAGGGCCTCGGAAGGGATCAGCTCCGCTGCCGTCTGCCCCTTTTCCCAATCCCCAATGCCACAAAGATGTTCTATGGTCAGGGGATTCCCGTTAGCATCCCGAGAGATATTGGGCTGAGCCAATATCTCCGGGAGGAGGTCAGCCACCGCTTGTTTCCACCCCTCCTCCCACCGGGAGAACTGTGACTCATTCAATAGGCATGAAAAGATTTGCCTGACGTCACACGGGACTAACTCGTTCTCCCGGAGGGTGGCAGTGAGGAGACCCTTAAAGAACTCACTGCAAGACCCAAATTCCTTTTGGGCCTTGCAGAGCTCGCGGATGGCTGACCTCGACACGGGCGTCCAGCGGATGTCCCACCTTCCCCCTTGCCGCCGGTGAAATGTCACCGGGGCCGCCGTGATGGAATTCGGCGTGCCGGGAGCGGAATTTCCCACGCTTCCCCCCTCCGCCCCCACCGCCGGCCAAGATGGCGGACCGTGGGAAACGGAAGCGGGAGCGTGAGAACCGGAACCCGGTGGGAGGAGCTGGGAGGTCTCGCTGGACGGGGGCGGGGCCGGGGGGTAAGGGGGGGGGG
>NW_005054305.1:12054919-12112718 GCF_000277835.1 Geospiza fortis
GGAGACCCGGCCGGCGACCCGCCCGCTGATCGGCGGCAGCGAGGGGACTGGGACGCCTGAAACGGGCCCTCGGATGACTCTCGAGGCCGTCTGTGGTTCGGGGCTGCCCGCTTCAGGATCCCAGGGCTTTTCGGGGCAACAGGAGAGGGCTGTGGGGTAGGGACACTGGTAGGGGAACGAACCGGGGGAGCAACTGAGCTCTTAACGCTGGCGCTTCTTTTAACGGAGCGCTGCCGGGCAACAGAAGCACCGGCAGCGGCTGAGCGTTCTCTCAGTTCTTTTGCTTGTTTAGTCTTTAACGCAGACACAAGCTGCGCCACCCAATGCAGGTGTCTCGCCAATTTAAGTCGTTTGGTAATATCAATTTCTTCTGAGCGGGCCAAATCGGACAATTTACGAAGAACATCTTCCCAAAATGTGAGGCTCTTAGCGTGCTCAGGAGAAAAATCTTTAAACTGAGAGGAGACCCAGCGTATTAAGCTCTTTATCTCCCGTTCTTTAAACGGGAGATCTGCGCCGTAAAGAAAAGCAAAACACAAATGAACAGACTCGCGTTGCGCGGTAGAGAGCCTCACGCCCATGGCTCAGGTGACAGGGTACCGCGCAACCTCCGAACAACTTGCCACAACACAAACAGGGAATGGGAGTAGAAAACTCGAATAACGAAACACGGGCAGGGAAAACCGCGAGCCCCACCGGCGCCACTCGGGAAACCGCGGCAACTTAACAGGAGGAGACCGAACCACCCCTTGCCACCGCGCGGAAAGCCGGTCAACCCTCCCCCCTAATTGGAGTTCAGGGACTCTCCGCGACGCTGACTAGGAGTGAGTTCAACACAAAAGCAGGCACTAGCGAAAACAGATTAGGGATTCCTTCGCGCCGGCCCCCCGATCGCCGCACCTAAGAAACGAGGTTTGAGCGAAAGCCCTCGCCCCCCTATCCCTAGGGAATCAGGGGCACCCCAAGCCTCAGCAAGGGGGGGGCTATTAAAAACAGAGGGGGTGAAGAACTCACCAATCCGGGCGAAAGGGGATCGGGGAGCTGGCAAGTTGGGCTCCGCTGAAGCTGCACTTCGGGGCGCCGAAGGGTCACTGCAGCTTGGGTCCTCGCGGAACGGCAGCTGAGTGCCCCAGCCGCTCGCTCGACGCGAGGCGATGCCACGCCCAAAGGCGGATTTGTAAATCCACGTTCCGTGAGGCTGAAGGGATCCAGGAACAGGTCCGGAACAGTCCCTCTGGCCGCCCCACGTTGGGCGCCAGCAACTGCGGTCGCTCAGAGACTTGGCCTGGCTGCTCAACAGAGCTGAGACTTCGGAGGAAGTGACAAAGCGGCCACAGTCTGTCTCGACCGGGGTATGGCAAGCTACCTGGTGGCAGAGCCAAAACCCTAGCCCCTCAGGTCCCCTGGGCGGTAGAGCCACAGGAGGCGGCCTGAAGAAAGCAGACAAAGCCGAAGGCAGAGGCACCACGAGAGGCAGCGGAGCACAGGAGGGAAGACACGAGTCGATCAGTTTTCCGTGGTGGAGGGAAGGTTTATTGAGGGTAGGGTAGAAGCGGCAGGGTAGGGGGTCACAGAAAACTGACAAGGATCCTCCCCCTGGTCTGGCCTTATAAGACCGACCTCAGGGGGAGGGCAAAACATACATGACCAATCAACACATGAAACATCAAATGAGGTGACACAGAACAACCAATTAACAAATTAAAGGGTGTGGACTTTCCCCCCCGGCCCAATCACCACCCGAACCCCGCGGAACCTTCCAGAGTTGGGGAGTGGGTCAGGGGCGATGGACAGGGGGGTTGCCCGGGCAACCAAGGAGGGACTGACCTGATGGACAGTGGAATTAACATTACTTTCCTAAGAGCTGTATTTTGACAATTCAAGGAATAAGTTCCAGGATGATTACCTGGGGAATGTGTACTTCCAGAGTGTCAGTCGAGGCTGGGCATAAAATAGGATCTAAACTGTCATAGAGAGTGACTATGAAAAAATTTAACTCTTCCCCAGAGAAAAGCAGCACAATTATTCACACAAAAATATTTCTGAGCATACAGAGAAACCTGTGGTATTCATACTGAAACCAGAATTGCAGTAGAATCAGATTCTTTTTTTAATTAAACAGTAGTTGAACCTAAATTTTCAGGATTATCACTAAACACTAAAATGCTTTAGAAATGTGAATCCTTTGGGAAAGATTTCTCATTTTTTGCACAATCTTACATTTTTTGCATAATCTTACTGAGCCAGCCAGATCAGTGAACAGATAGCCATCAATATCACTGGTAACATTTTTAGAATTCCCTTACATTCTCATCAAAGCATTTTGGAAGTATATCACAAGTAGTATGGATGGAGAAAAAATTCTTGAGTGCTGCAATTTTCCGTGGCTTGATTTTTTTCTGAGTCTTGTGTTTGCTGTACCATATTCTGCATATTCCTTCTTTTTCCATATGCACAACAATTCACAGTATGACAGAATATACTGAGTTTAAAAGGACCCACGAGGATCACAGAGTCTGGTTCCTGGCTCTGCACAGATCCATCCGCAAGGGTCACACCATGAGCCTGAGTGCATTGTCCAAATATTTCTTGAACTGTCAGGCTGCTGCAGTGACCACTATCCTGGAGAGCCTCTTCCAGTGGTCAGCCACCCTCTCGGTGAAGAACCTCTTTTTTAAGGGAGCCTAAACCTCCCCTGACACAGCTTTAGGCCATTTTGTCAGGTCCTGTCACAGGTGACCACAGAAAAGAGACCAGTTTCTTCCCCTCTTGAGGAAGTTGTAGACTGCAATGAAGTCTCCCCTCAGTCTCCTCTTTTCCAGGCTGAACAGACCAAGTGACCTCAGCCGCTCTTTAAAAAGCTTCCCCTCAAGTCCCTTCACCATTTTTGCTGCCCTTCTTTGGATGGTATCCTATTGTTTAAAGTCTTTTTCATGTTGTGGCACCTAAAACTGCCCCCAGCCCTCAAGGTGAGGCTGCCCCAGAGCAGAGCAGAGCAGAGCAGAGCAGAGCAGAGCAGGACAACCCCCTCCCTTCAGGCTGGTGATGCTGTGCCTGATGCACCCCAGGACAGGGTTGTCCCTCCTGGCTGCCAGGGCACACTAATTCATCTGGGACTGCTCCTGATTCCTTTACTTACACATTCTTCCCTTCCTTTCTTTCTTTGTTGTGTTTTTATGACTTTGTGTCTCTTTTTTCTTTTCTATATTTATCACTCCTTCTCCTTCATCTAGACAATTCTTGCGATATTTGTACAACGGTTGACACTAAATGATACACAACAGTCAAACTTCACTTGAAATTCAACACTGAATACTTCTGAGATGTGCTCTGCTTATACAAGCTCAATGTTATTGATCAATGACAGCAAAGGACTGTAGAACTAAAGGAGATGAAGGGATGGCAGAAATCACAGAGAGCCCCAGCAGAAAGCTTCCTACAGACACATGAGACATTCTGTGCCAGTGAGCACAAGTCACTACAGTGTGTATTTCTTCAACTCACTTTGGTATGTATAAACACAAAATAACAGGTCTTACTGAACAAAAGTCTTAGCAAACAAGTAGAGAGTTACATGGTGGTTAGGGTTCTAGCAGTACAGTCATACATAGGCAGAAAAAGGGTTTGCAGTATTTGTCAGAATAGTCTATTACATTTAATTTCAAAAATTATATTGATTCTCTAGGGATAAGCATATATTATTAGAGTTTAAATATTTCTATGACTGTTTTATTTCATATATTACCACTTCAGGTAACTTTCTAGGTATTTTTTGAAACAATTTCAAATGAACCATATGCATTGAGTTTGTACTAAAAAGTGTGTAATATTTTCACATGAAAAAATAGATCCCATGCTGAGATTGTTCTGTCTCAGCTCATGGCATGTATTGAATTTATAACTGGGGTTTTTTTCTGTCAAGCTTTTTCCCAATAATGAGTATTAAAATGATTATATGAAAATAAATTGCATTACTCAGTATTGTAATGTTTTCAGAGATGACATTACATTAGTCTAACACAGGTCAATTTTCTTTGGCCCTCTAATAGCATGGATAATACCTTGCTTTGTGGGTGTTTTTGCTCTTGTTATTTCTGATTTTCTCTTTTTTCCTGGAAGAAATGTGCAACATTTCCCGGCACACATAAATAAGGTCTGTTTTTAGATTGTACTGCGGGCACCATGTCTAGGTTTACTTCAGCCGCTAAATCTAATAAACATCTACTGGGATAGCAATTTTTAAGTTCAAGTTCAATATCAAACATGTCAGCAGTGCACTTAGCAAGAAGCAGGGCAGCAGTTTGAAGAAAATTCAGATCCAGTCACCAGTAATTTTTATCAAATTATAAACCCTTGTTCGAGTGCTGGGATTTCATCAGCTAACATTACCAAAATAAAAGCAATCCTCCTGCAGGAGGTGATTGCTTTTCTTAGGCATAGGTAGATTAAACATCAATTCATTTACATACTTTTGACACATGCTCTGCCACTCACATCTTCATTATCCGCATTTGTAAAAAGAATGCTATATTTTGCATGGCATTATCAGGAATTTTCATGCAGATCAGAAATGGACTGGCATTCATATTTATTTTCTTATATCTACTGATGTCATTTTTCATTGAAGTTTTTTTTTTCTCCTTGTAAAATAATTGCTGATGACTTAAAAAAATTATTCATCATATTTAGAGGTGTGAAATACTGTGGTAAGTTATGCGTATGTAGTTTAGAGGGATTAGTTTTACAGTTGGTACCAAAGGTCTGTGTATATTTGGCAGGTAGATTAAAGATACTGAGCACATTTTTCAAACAGCACTAATTATTTCTGGGCTATGATTAGAGAAAGATGTAGAAGATGTCCTATTTTAGTAAGTCAAATCCAAAATTTAAGGCATTAAAATTTTGGTGTGCAAATGAATCCTGAAGTTACCTTGATCCACTATACATCCATCTATCAAGTTCTGAGTGAGGTAAATTGTTTGATGTCTAAATTCAGAACAATTCCTAATGTCGTTTTCCACCTGGACTAGATTCAAAATGTTTTTTCAGCAGTCACATTATGACCTGGCTGGAGTCTTCTGGCTGGAGAACCTTTCCAATGAGGAGGGACTGAGAGAGCTAGAACAGCTTATCCTGGAAATGAGAAGGTTTAGGGTGATTTTAAAGTGTATTAATACTTGATGGAAGGGAATGAAGGATCCAGACTCTTGTCAGCAATGTCCATTGACAGACAAGGGGCAAAGGGCAAAGATTAAAATCCAGGAAGTTCTATCCAAATGCAAGAAATAACTTTTTACTTTGAGGGTAGTAAAACACTCTCATGGGTTTCCCAGAGAGGTTGTGGAGTCTCCATCCTTGGAGATTTTCAAAACTCAATGGAACTCCAAGGTTTCTAATTAAGAAGGATAATGGGGCTGGGCTGCTTGATTTCAAGATGTTCTTTCCTATCTCAACCATGCTGTGATTCCATAACACACCCACACATCCCTGGAGACTGTATTCTTAATAGCCTATAACTAACTAAAATGTGAAAGACTCCTGTGCAAAATAGTTGCATCTGACTTGCCGAGAGCTGTGGACATGCATGACCCAGTCCTGATACTTGCTCCTGATGTATATATTAAAGCTGTATTTACAAAATATTCCAGAATGGATCTTCCAATTTATTTATTTATCTATCTTTCCCCCTAAAGCTCTTCTGTGTGTTTCAGGGGCCATAATCTGCACATCTAAAACAATGGAGAAATAAAGATTATCCATTACCTACTCATTTTAGATGTAAGCTCAAAGGAGAAAAATACTTAATAGACCTCAGAAAATAATCTTAAATTCTCTATATCTTCTCAGAATTTTCTCTTAAGTAGTTTAATTGTCCACTGATGATATCAATATATAAGAATGCACCAAACATCTGCAATATTGCTTAAAAAATTGTAAGTTTGCTATCTACAGTGGCTGTATCTACATCACCACCAATTTTATATTTTATTATTCAGCTTGCAAAAGTTTCAATATATGGCTCAGTACTGAGGCTTTGAATTGACTGTGAAAGATATTTGCTATCACTAGTCCATTACATTAATGTAATATGACTTAGCTATTGGGAATCGATTACTTAATTAAGAAAGATTTGAGGCATCTTGTCCTGTAATCATGACAGCTCTGCTTAGTGTCTTTTCTTCCAGTCTTGACAGGGCTAGAGACTGTGACATACTTCACTATTTCTGCCTAGCTCTTTTTATTTGTTATTATTTGCTTCAAGTACCTAACTAAACTTAGCAATCTTCTCCCATAAACAGAATTTAGGTGTGCCTATGCTCTCCAGTAAATAGACTGGAAGAAAAAAAAACCACTAAAAACATACGGCAGAAGCTCAGAATGACTGAAGTAGGAAAGGACCTCAGGAGATAATTGAGTTCTAAGATCCCATGCTGAAGCTGGATAAACTAGTGCTGGTTGCCCAAAATCTTGTCCAGTTCATTTTGACTATCTCCAAGGACTCCACATCTTCTCCAGATAAACTGCTGCAGGGTCTGATTGTGCTGAAAAAAGCTGTTTTCCTTGTTAAATGGATCTCAAAGACCAGTTTGGGTTGGGGCTTTTTTTGTTTTTTTGGTTTTTGTTGTTTGGGTTTTGTTTTTGGTTTTTGTTTGTTTTGTTTTGTTTGGTTTTTTTTTTTAATATCTTTGTATTTCTAATTCTATTTCCACTTACAGAAATATGCAGCTGTGTCTTCCTTACAACTCTGAAACAAAATTTCCTCACTGTCCAATGATGTTATTCTTCAAAATCTGTCCTAAACTAAATGGAGGACCAAAATTTTTTTATGCTCAGAGTCCTGAAACCAAATCTAACTTCTTAGAAAATTAATGATATTTCTGTTGCAAATCAAATTTAATAAAGTTATTATGAAGTTATGAAGTATCTTTTGTGCTGCCCTTGAAACTTTCAGGCAATTTTCAGATGTGTCCTCGTTCTTGATGCAAATCTCTGTAATTTCTGATGAGTTCACGTTATTTTTTCATATCTTTTTCTTTGTTCTCAGGAGTTCCCAAGGCTTAGCTGTGGGTAAATTGCACTGATTACAGCTTCAGTAATCTGTCTTGGGCTATCCCTGTCAGCTTGAAAAGTCAAAAAGTCATTTCAGTCCTTTGCCTGTCCTTTGCTTGAAGTTACCAGTCTATTATTTTAAAGTATTTAGGGGGAAAAAAAAAAAAGTAACACTTTTTAGCCTGTGAACGACAGATTTTTCACAGGGATTTGGTTTTTATCTTTCTTCATGTTTTCTTGAAACTAATTTTTCTATGACTGATGTTTCCGATTTGCTCCTCTAGTTGTTCATGCAGCGTGTTTCTTTCTGCTGCTCTGTCAAGGAGCAGAGTTTGACTCTTTCAAATCTTCAAGGATAAGGATAATCTCCTCTAGCTGTAGAAGTCTACATCAAGAGTAAGTAAACGGTTCTCTAGATGTACTCCATCGATAACAAACCTGGCGTCAGCAATATTAAACCCCTAGTATTTATGACATAACATCAGGATAAGGATGAACAAGGTTATTCCTTAGATTTCTTCACCAGATTTCTGTTTCAGGAAGATAAAATGGGTTCGTGTAGATTTTACACAAGAGTCTCAGCAAAAATACTTTTAAGAATTTTAAATTGGTGCAGTAGGTCTTAACACCTGAGACAATTACATTTTTGTGGTGTCCTGAAATTTATGCTACAGAACTAAAACTACAATGGTACCAGTTTGCCAAAAAAAGAAATGTGAAATTCAAACAAGAGAAGAATAAAAATTTTATTACAAGTTATTTATTTAACAATGCACTATTTTCTTCCTGTCAGGCACTACTAAATATATAATATAAAACTTCTGGAAAGGGAATTTATTTCTGGAAAGGGAAGCAGCAGGCAGATTTTGCTGGTTTTGTCAAAATAAAATATTTTCTTATCTTTCCTAGTTCAGAAATTTTCTTCCCACAACCCCTGTGAGACCCAGATGCAAATATGAACATAGATAGAAACTGTCTGCAGCAAGAAAATATCTTAGTGTTTTCAATAGATCTAAAAGGACTTTTCTGTTTATTAGTTAAATGTTTGCCTCTGTGCTGAGCTGTACTAGGTAAGGAAAAAAATCCTTATAAAATACATGATAAAGCATAAAAGAGCTTTCTCAGCATTACCTATTGAAAAATATATTGCATGAAACTTTTCCAGCACTGCATCCTTAATCCCTGTTGCAGAAAGTTTGTTTTAATTCAGTTTCTCTTCATTAAATGAGCTTATATACAAAGGTATCCTTCAGTAGTCCTGGACACCCTGAGAGATTCTGCAATGGAAGTCAGAAAGGGAGTAACAAATATCAACTAATATAGCACAATTGATACGGAAGAGACGAACAAATATTTGTAAGCATAAATGTCGTTAAATTGTCATGTCCTTACTGAGTAAAATAACCAACAGTGTGACTGTGCAGTCAGTGTATTTTGGATGTCAGCGGACCTATTTTTTCAAATTGAATAGGCTACACATTTTCAAAGTTGAGGGACTCACTTTGAAAATAATTTAAATAACACAATTCTTTCGTATTTTGACCACAATTTTTATGACACTTACTTAAATAATATAATCGAGCAATGCTGCAAAGAAGGTTGTCCTATGTCATTTGAAACTTCAAAGATAATATCACGCTCCAATAATGTTATAAAGAATTATATTTATAAAGAATTAATTTTAATTGCTTCTAGATATTTTGGGAAAACTTCTAAGCCTAATATCACTGTATTTATATACAAAGAAACAAGCAACTTCAGAGGCATTGAATTCAACATTGTAATATTGGAGGTTGGGCTTCATTCGTAACCTCAAGCTTCAAGCTAAAGTTTCTCTACGAGATATGTTTTGCAGCAAATGGAGAGGAAGCAACTGACCTCCAGAGGGTGATTAATCTTTAACAAACCAGAAATTGCCCTTAGATACTGCCCTTTTTATTCCAGAGAATATGAAGCAGCTATGTAGTCCATTATTGTACTCTGTCCCTATATAAGAAAAACCAGTAATATAACTTTCAGTAATATAACCATGGATGACTTAATCAAATGGATGACTTGATCAAAGAGAAGCATCAGAGATTATTGGAGGAAAATTTCAAAAAGTTTTCTCACTGTATTGATAAAAATGGTCATTTGAGTGCAAAATCATTCTTACAGAATAATACCTGCTGTTATACAATAAAACCCAGTTATTATCCTGCCTGCTTGGAAGTCCATACATTTTTTAATTTGCAAGAAAATTCTTTAGAAAATAAAATGCAGTTGATATATGAGATCTATTCATTGTATTTTTTATTTTTCATTCTTTTAAGAGAACTTCAAATTAATAGTTTCAGATCTTACACTTCTACACTAAGTATCTGTACATCATAAGGGAGGGGAAAGAAGGAAAAACAGATAGAGGATACCTCTAGAAACAAAAAGAAAATAGAAAAAAAAAAAAAGAAAGAAACATTGCTATCCAAAAATTTCCAATCTCTCGACCTTTGAACAAAAGACTGTCCTATATAGAATTATACCATGGGCTGAGCTTTGATGTCTATGAGGGTGAAATGTTCACTGAGTTTTGTGTGATATAAGAGTACAAGGATAAGTTCTGAAAGGAAACCTGAAACATCTCAGACTTCTCATTTTGACTAAAAATCTGATTTCAAATAGTCTAGTGCATGCTTTCTTCCTGTAACACATATGGGATAAATAGGATAGAAAACAAGCCTAAACTTCAGAGTTGTCAATCAAGAATCCAGAAATTCAATTTATATCAAGGAATTAGCACTTCTCACCCCTCCTTCATTTAAAGTAAGAGAAATGAATGTAAACATTGAATTAAGGAAAAGGCATTCTTAATAAACTTCAACATATTGAAGCTTGTGAATTAAATATAATCATTGATTAAAAATATAAAATAGGTCAGGAAAAATAATTAACTGGAGAAGATAAATTGATGCCTAGTATTTTTCCTACATGAGATGAGCTTTTCTTTTAATAAGAAATATTTACTTGAATTGAATTTCCAAACAACAATAAATAATTGTTTTGTTTGTTTTAAATAACACACAGGTGAGAATATTATCATATATGGAATGATACCTCAAATTATGTTGTGAGGGTTTTTTTTAATTATATTGTAATTCAACATACTGGGATCCCAAATAGGAGTTATTGCTGTCTTTGTGATATGTTAAATCTTTAAATTTAAATCATTTCAGTCTGTGGTGTGCTAAGGAGAAGTAAAAATGTTGATTCCCATCTCAAATTATTCAGTGGGCATGTTTTGCTAGTTATCAGCCTTATCCTGCAAATCCAGTGAGAGCATTGCTCTCCATGAAGCCACTGAAACTTATAAAGTTGTAGTGTTAATAATGGAAGAATCAGAATCAGGCCCCTCAGTTCTCCTCTGCTCTTGGCGCGCAGCTAAACCTCTTCATGTCTTGTGACTTGGACTGCACATCTGCCACCATGTGCCTGTATAGATGGTGACCCATGACATGGAAAGGGAAATTATCTATACCCAAAGTAGTTTGTAGAACAGAATAAAGAAACTGTAACCTCTTTTTGCAACTCCATATCCCAATGATCATGAAACTCAAGGTGTTATGCTATAAGCTGGCACAAGTCACCGGAAAATGGTTTCTCTATATCTGTGGTAAGGCTGGGAAAAGGATGTGTCTCAAAACATAACTCTAGGAGTTAGTGAAGCCTACTGCCTTAAAAATCATGATCTTTTTCCTGAAACCTATTATCAAAGACTACTTCTAAAATTTATGTTGTTAGTAATATACTTTGAATATTAAGAATATATGTTCCTTGTAACTGAATCTCATCTAGAATATTTGCATTAAAGTGAACTTAATCATTCATCAGGTGTCTAAAACAAGATATACCTTAAAAAATTAAGAAGTCTAGACAAGCAGGATAAGGCTCATATGCCAAGTGTATATTAAACTTTTGGTAGAGTTACTGTTATACAAATATTAAAATTAGGATCCTGAGTATGTAAATATTTTCTCATTTTATAACTTGCCCTGTATAGTCCTGGATAATTATTCTGTAACCTCAGCAAGCTAAACAGTTCATGTATGAAAGCAGAAATTAGAAAAAAACAAAAGCCTTCATTCAGTGAAGACATTTTGCATAACATTTATTAAGTTGAGACCCTAATGTTATAGACTTAGGGGCTTGGTCATTAAATGTTTTTTGAAATTCTATTCCTTTGCTTGAATCAAAGTCTCTTAAAAAATGCACAAGTAGTTGCAATGGTTACTTTATCAACCACAAACAGCTTTGCCTGGTTTTTGATCCTGTTGCACTCCTGTTATGAAGAACAGCATTCAACACAGGAAGGATGAGTTTCAGCCAGAGAGTGAAATACCTAGGCTTGCATGTCTACAGATGTGCATTCAAGATTTAGTTGCTTAAACAGAGGCATCTAATGATGTTTGAAACATCCCCATGTAACCCACCTGATCTCTAACTCTTGTTACAGAAGGCATGGATTGCCTGCAGTTGTTGTGGTATAACTGCCAGCCCTGTTTATTTGCTCAAGTATATATATATATGAAATTCACAATGTCATTTAAATGGTACTAGATGCATAAATTTTAGCAACTAAACACTATTCTAGCTGTTGGTACTGGAAGGAAACCTAGTTGATACATCAGCAGAGTAATTCAGCTCAGCTGAATGCAAACATCTAAGATGTAACTCAGATGTCCATAAACCTTTACTGTCTTTTGAGATAAACCTGCAGAAGATAGATGCCTTTCAAGAGGGACAGCTAGAGGCCAACCACAGTATCATAACACATCTAAAACTACCCAACTGGTTTTAGGTAATTGGATTTCCTATTACAGGGTTATCTATGAAGACTTTCAAAATCTTGGAACAATAACTGCCAAAATATCAACCAATATTACAATGATGTCACAAGAAAGTCCTCCCATTAGAGTCTTCCTGAATTTTGCTTCACTCTGCTACAAAGAACAAAATTAATTATGTTTTCATTACTAAAGGAACATCAGCCTTTATACTTTTAGGGGTTTCAGTCAAAATATATAATCACTAGTGAACAGAAGTTTAATTTAAAATCCAAGTAAAAAAGAGAAACATGAAATAATATGGTTCTACTCCTACTCTCAAAAACACAGATTAATGATCTGTGTTGCAAAACACATTGCTTAATATTGTTCTGCAACATTTATGGATTCTTGGAAGATGCATGCTATTAAGGTATCATTCCTGTACTGCAAAGATTTTTAGCCTGCAGTACAGGAAAGTTTTATTTTGAACATTTAAACATTACACAAGTTTGATGTTTGCTTTTCAATTGATCCTAGTAAGCTTCATGACAAAGCAGCTAAATATTTAAGAGTTTGCTTACTGGAACAATTCAGTTGCAATTTTAATGGGATTGTGCAAATTGACAGCCTTTCCTGCAAGCAATATAGCTCTGGAATGTGGTCCATCTTTGACAATGTAACGCAAACATCATGATGAGCTGAAGTATGCTTATACTGAAGAAGGAGTATGCAAAACATACTGGCATGTACAACTGTGTGCTTCAGCCAGCGCAAATCAGCTAACCCAATTTAAGTTAGTGGATCCCTACCAATCCACATTAGCTAAAACCATGGCCCTGCATTTTCTTCTCAACAATCCTGAACATCAACGTTGTTTTTAGTTTCTTATGAAATTCTATATTATAATAAAGTACTTAGGTATGCTTAGCCAATCAATTTGCTGGGTAAATGGAATAGTCTTAATGCTGTAATTGCACAATTAGAGTTATTTGGTCTGTGTAGAGCTAGTCATTCTTAAATTAGTAGATTGATAAGGATACAAAGAGAAGGCCAAAGCATTTTTTTAAAACTGAAATTTTATTTCATTATCATGTAATTGGGTTAGGTTTTATTTTATTATTCCATATTTCAGTGGGTATGATAAATTTGAGGTACCCTGATGATGATGCTCATGCTAGGATTTGCCTTACCCAAGGTTTATCTGGGGTAATGTTACTGTCCCAAGATTTTTGGAGCACAGCATTTCGAACAGCCCAAATATCACATTTACTGTGGAATAAAATATATTGTGCTTTACTGGTATAACTTTAGCACTTAAGCTTTTGTGTACAAGTTCTGAAGCATTGTAATTTCTAACTTCAGAAGAAAATGCATGTGAATGCAAAGATTGCTCTTAAAGATCTTGCTTTCCTGGTCTTAACAGAACTTTATGCAAAACATGAGAAAGCATGGGAAAGAAATATTTAGAAAAGATAAAAAGTATTCAGCAATTTTTTATTTCTATCAATAATTCTTTCCTATGTAGGAGGATTTTATCACAAAATATAAATAATTTTCTTTACATTTTCTTTTCTTGCTATATTTATCACTGTTGTCTTTTTAGTGGTGTATGTGCAGTAAAAGAAGTTTATTTAGTTATAGATATTTATTAATACCTATGGCAGGATATTAAACAACTCCCGGATAATGGCTGCAATTATCCCTGACAGTAAATTGTTTGAACAGTACCAGCAATACCTATGGCTTGAGCCAACTGGTACTCTGCAAAAAAATTCCTGGACATTGTTTGATATTTAGCATTAACCAGGAATATTTCTGAATATATCGTTTGGATATGGCTGCTCTCTTTTAAGGCTAGGTTGTGTTGGCTGGCATCTGAAACATCTGAAAATGGTCAGAAGGACTGTTTAATTATTAGGTTAGATATAAACTATATGTCTTCCCTAAATTGCTCATATATTGTTGGGGTTTTTTTCTGTTTTGGAGTGTGTTTTTTTGTTGTAACAAAGGGCTACCTGTGCCAGTAGGTTATTTCTGACAGTGGTAGCATCAATACTTAAGGAGAGAGGGCAAGAGCTTATTTCCTGGTATGAGTCCTCAGCTTTTTAAAACCTGAAATATGACTTCTGAAGCAAGAGATTACACCCATACATCCTGTATTTCATGAGGCTGTGCTGCTCCTTCTTAAACACATGCTGCAGTGTCCTGCCACAGTGCATTCTGCAATGTGTGCGCACTGTATGACTCATTTGTTCCAGGGGTCCTTCACCATTTCTGCATGTTTGGCCAAACAGTGATTGCTCTGTCCCTGTATGGTGGGTTGATCCTGCCTGGATACCAGGTGTCCACCAAAGCCAATCTATCACATCCTTCCATTGGACAGGCAGGGGAAAATACAACAAAGCTGTTGAGATAAGGACAGGGAGAGACCACTTGCAGCTACCATCATGGGCAAAACAGGCTCGACTCTGGGAAACTATTTTAATATATTACCAAATAATATATCACCTAATTTATTACTCAGAGTAGAACAATAAGAAATAAAGCAAAATCTTAAACACCTCTTCCTGGGCTCAGCTTCACTCCTGGATTCTCTACCTCCTCCACCTCATCAGCTCAGGGTAGGAGGATGTGGGGTATGGTTCTATTCATCACACATTCTCTCTACTACTCCTTCCTCCTCACACTTCTCCCTTGCCCCAAAGTAGGGTCTATTCACTACCTTCTCACATGAAAGAGTACCCATAAAACTGATTATTATAATTTTTTTCCAGTTCTGTACCCATGGATATGCATTCAGACACATACTCATAAATTAATCATAGCTCAACAAATCATCGAGCTACATATGCAGAAATGTTTCCTTCCACAGTAGAAAAACAGAGCACCAGCTGCAACAGAAAGGAATGTTTTAATTTATATCCCATATTTTAATTTATATCTCTTTAGAAGAGAAAACAATGTGAGAAAATAGATTCCATGTCTTTAGGAGATCAGAGAAGGATTAAAGCAACTACTCTAACACTAGCTACTTTAAGGAGTTTTAAGCATAGGAAATCCAGTATTTGATTTTCTTTGATAATGCTAATTGTAGCATTAGATTTAGGAAAATGCTGCACACCATGGATGAAAGTGAGTCTAATCAAGCTTAGAACATGCAAAAAACAACAGTATCTGTCTTTATGCTGTTTAATATCTGCTCATTAGCAGGGGTTTATGACAAATTTCAATTACACCTGTTGAGTGATTTCTACCAACCAGAAATTCTAAAAAACAGCGAGCCTAACTTGATATGTTTCTAATATTATTCTCTCTCTTCCCTTTAAGCATGGATTCAATTCCACAAGCGAAATTTTGTCTCTTTCTTGTGTGTGTAGGCTTGTTATGCTTTTACTTTGGACACTTGCTGTTTATTTTCAGGTACATAAGGGATGCTGTGCCACTTTGCTGCCCCTACAAAGGCCCAAAAAGCACCCTTAATGTAGAAATAATCTTCTTCCTGATTTGATAAAGTGATTTAATGTAATTATCAGATTTAATAATTTCAGGGATGTTAACTGGGCTTCAAGCATACCAAGCAATTAATTTTTTTTCATTAAAGAGAAATGTTTTTGTAAAAGGTGCCTTTCCAGAGTGCCCAGTCTGTAGGTAAATATAGAAACAGAGCAATTAATTCATTTAGTGCAAGACTTAATGGCAATAAAAGTTCTAGCATAGAAGTTATTATGTTACTATTAAGAAAATGCATGTTTATACAATTCCTTCACACTAATGATCTTTTAAAGCATTCTGACTTCCTTATAAAGATAAAGCCATCACTTTAGCTCAGATCAAATTCTGTGATTCTACCACAGTTTCTTGAAAACCTTGGAATTCAGTAAATTCTAACATTCGAAAGCATAAATCACAGACAAACACTCTAAACAAAAATATTAAAAAACATGTATCATACAGAGTACAACAATGCCACCTTTTTTAAACTATTTACTTTTTTTAAAAAATAAAGATAATATAAACCATAAAATATTGGTGGGGGGACGATGGGGACATGGAATATTTATTCAATGCCCAGTACTTCCACTAAAATTTAGATTTGTTTGAGCTTAAGAAAAACTGAGAAGTTTGGTTTCTTTTTTATTTTCCCTATTAATGAGGTTTTCCTTTACTCTGAACAATTTAGCATATGCATCAACCCCATTATGATCTCTTTATCTTGCAGTGAATAATCTTACACATCAAATTCATGATAGAGCTTTGGTAGGGCATTGCAGGAAGAGGGTCAAGCTGACTGCTCTTTGTAATTCTGAATTACAGAGAATTCAGAGACAGTGGACTGATGGGTCCAGCAGAAAGAATAAGCAACTGAGAAGAGAGTAGTAAATACACAAATCTTTAACACTACTGCTTACTAGTGACAAAAATGAATTCTTTTTTCTGTCTGATATGGATAACTAAGCAGGGAAACAAGCCCAGGATCTTCATATCACATTGTTAGCCTCAAGCAACTTGAAAGTGTGAACCATAAATAGTAAACAAAGGAAGAAAATTCTCCAATATATGCTTTTAATTATGCCAACATCAGCAGCCTGAGCTAAAATTGACTAGTTATTAGGAAATAATAATAATAATAATAATAATAGTAATAATAATAGTGAGGCATCTAGCTGCAAACAACAGGATTAAATGCAGAGAAATGCTGATAAAAGGAAATCCTCTGGCTTTCTCTGAAAGGAGAACACAAGCACAATGGTCTCTTATTTTAAAATAAGGTCTGGGGATAAAATAGGACACAATCAAATTTGGGGAAAACAGTCATACACTTGGAATTCTATTGTATATGTTTCTGACAAAGACTGTTTGAAACTAGAAGAACTGAACTCAATTATAGTGAATGAACAGCACTCAAACTTCTTCTGTCAAGGGAGAATTTAGCCTATAGTTCTTCCTTTCTTTTGTAGTATTAAATTTGAAATAATTGTTTATATTTCAACATATTTATTCTGGATCTCCTGGGTACACTATTGTATGGAAAACATTTGCTGTATCAGACTTTTCAAAGATCAATAACTCCAAGTGTTTTCTGTCCTTGAGACTTCTATGATGATTCTGATGCTGAAAAATTTCATTGTATTGTAGTGCTAAAACTAAGAGGTCTATTAGTTTATTTCTTTGTCTTTAGAATGTTATATTGTGAGGAGAAATCATCAGGCTTAATAAAGAAATCTGTTTACATTCTCTATTTCAATCCCAATTATTACAGCTCTCTTTCCTGCTGGTACTGTTAAAACCATTATATTTCCATATTAGTTTTAGGGATATTTCAATTATAAAGGTCATTCAGTGATTAATATGTGCTCATGTGTCATCTGCAAACAAAATATTTTTTGTTTTCAAAAGAAATAACTAAAATACTATTATTAAGGATCTCCACAGTTTCTAACACTGATATGGTTAATCCTTAATCCCCTGTAGAGTTAATTAATACAAATATGCATATTGACTAAACTAGAGCACTGTGCTCATAAAAGCACTGAGCCTGGCTGTATCTGCCAGTCCCAGAATGCACAGGTTGTTAATATTTAGGTAACACAACCTGGATTCCAAAAACACAAAAAAGTTATCACTCCACATATCCATCATAGACATACTAGCCTTGTTACCCAGTTTATCACTCAAAGTTAGAAATTGAGGGAATATGTCATTCTTAATTTCACTATTCTCTTCCTTACACTAAAGGTCTTTCCACACAATTTTCCTAATTTCCCCTACCAGCCAGCCTTCTAGATATTTCCAGGTTTTTCTCCTTGAGCTTAATCTGAATGAAAGATAGTATATATAACTAGAGCTCCATGTTTCTCAGGGAAAAGCAGCAGGTCAGTTAAAACAACAAATCTCCTTTAGCAATGGGATACACATCAGATTATTATGTTTGACTGACTGAAAATTAAGACTTCTGTCTGTGAAAATATGACATGAGAGTCAGTCAAGTGCTTGAAAAATTTCTTTGTGGGCTTTTTTGAACAGTACATCTAGTCTCTGAATAGAAAAATAAGATTTTCTTAAGTGAAAATCCATTCAGTTCCTTGAATGTTGATGGAAAATAATTGATTGGTGTATGGATAAAGAAAAGCAACTCTAATTTTATAAAATGCTGTGCTGTGATGATAAAGTAAATAATTACTTAGTACAAAGCAAAAGAAGAATTTTACTTGTGTTAAATCTAAAAAAAAAGTGTTTTATCCTAGGATTTTTATCTATCCCTGAGTATTCAAACAATGATAATAATATAGGTCAAGATAGATTATTTGCTTCAATTCATATGGAAAAATAAGGTGGAACACATATTCAAATTCTTGAACTGGTTCGGGCTTTGAGGAGCTCAAGTTGTGGTATGAATGCTTTTTGGAGATAATTTATTCATGTGTAAAAATCTAAAGAGAGTTCAAAGTGATATATTGTTCAAAACTAGCCACATATTAAATGGAAAAGAAGATATAGAATAATTTTAATTGGAAGAATTTCCAATCTGTATTTGTATTATATCTACAAAGAATCATGTTATTTTCTTTGTATTTAGTTATGGTTAAGTAAAAAAGATAATTAAAAAAATAGGGTATGAAGAGGAAGGAACATAAAACCCAGTGTGTAGCATGAGAAAAATGGAACTAAACAAATTTGTCCAGGAAAAAACATCTCTTTCAAAATTCATTACTACCATATTAAAAGACAAGCAAGGGAAAAACATCAAGTGATTGAAGTTATGTCTACCTTAGCTGGCTATGCAGTACATAGAGAAGACCTGTAGCGAAACCGCGTAGAGAAACATCACTGAGGACCAACCCGGTGTGCATTCTTTACATGTTTCAGGGTGGGAAAAGGGTGCGGGGGAGAATGGAATATTTAGGATTAGCTCTAGTCTGAATGCCCATTAATGTCTGTAGGATTCTGCATGTGCCCCTGGCGTGTGTCTTTTCATTTAGTTTCATCGGAAAGGCATCCAGCTCATCCACTCCAGTACCTCTCTACAATGACAGCACAAGTACTGAAAAAATTAGAAGAGCTGGAAGATTTGTTTCTCAGATTAACTCTTAAACCCAACTAAGGCATTAATATAAACAACTCATGCAATAAATAGAGGGCAGTTCCTCCATAAAGAGAATACTGTCAGAGCTCAGAATTGGCTCGTTTTATCTTAAAGATGTCCAAAATTATCTGACTGCTTAAATCTTGTGAAATCAGACAAGGACTTCAGGGCAGGGCTCCCACTCCCTCACTTCGAGCAAAAGAAAGTGAATGAGGGAAAGGCTTATTGAATAACAAGAGTCTGTGTTGCTGCAGGAAATAAGAATATTTTTTCCGGCAATTGCAAGAGAAAAATATTTGAGATTGGTGTTGTTCTACATACAATTTCTTAGGCATAATTAAACAACAGATTCTATTTCTAGAAATAAATTATTTAATTTATTTATGAGCATTACTTAAATTGTAGAAGACAAATCAAGAAATCCTTAATCTTTCTATTCACAAAAGTAAAACAGAATTTGTAAAACCTAATTGAAATAATCCTAATTTAGTAACTTTGTAAACTTTGTTCGCAAGACAACTGAAGTGCAATGTTTGAAAGGTACTGATACCAGTGGAATTCATAGAAAGTTTTAGCTATTAGATACAACCTTACAACGTTCTCTGATCAGAGAAAATTGCTCTAATACTCACTAGTTTGTATCTAAACCAAAGGTTGGAAGCTCTGGGTTTTAAATCTCTGTGACTGAATAATTTAGAAATTTGAGATTGATACTGACATTTTTCCTTGGCCCTACACTTTATGTGTCCAGTCTTAACCAATCATTATTGACAGAAAAATCAGCATGTGTTGAAGTCATTGCAAGACTAGACAACATCTCTTTAGTCATTTACGTAGCAGATTTCACTTGATATCAGAGCCCAAGGGATCAATCTCACCTCCTCCACACTGGAGGATCTTACTTGTTGCAGTCTGACATTGTCCTCAAATGTTCCTTCTGTAGTCAGCGGAGATAAAGAGGCACTTGCATGGAGTGTCTAAGGTCATTAATGTGAACTTACCTCTGGAAGAGGTATTTTTCTCTGTTTACAGTAAAGGAATCATAGAGAAATTAGCTTTGGCTTACACATGCAAACAAAAAACAAGAAACCATGAGAGTACCTCAGACTTGTGTGCAGCTCTTTGCTTAATGGTTGTTAGGCTAAATTGGTACACCAGCTCCAAGTTGTACCTAAGACTCATAGAAGCCCATTTTTGATTACTGCTCTATCACTAGACCATAAATCACCTTTTGGGTGCATTTTCCCCTCCAGCAGTTCTACTTTCAGTAGTGAAGTGCACATTCTTGGTTCTGTCTCTACCTGCTGTTCTCTTAATTTCCTCATGTTCTTTCTGTTTTTACTGGGGAAATTGGAGGGTGTGGGAGAAGAAAATCACCTTCTAAATTTATGCTTTGTTTATTTGAGCTATTGTTTGTATATGAGTAGTTTAATCATGCACAACATTCACCCTTCATTACACTGAACATTGTTATAAGTAGATGCCTCCGAGCACAATAATGCCTAATTTGCATTAATCTTGCTTTGCTCAATTCTTTTATAGTGATGCAAACATGTGCCACAAATTGCTCTCCATTTTTTAAACCACAAGAAATGCATAAACTACACTCCCATATTAAGTAGCACTTTATTTGCTGAACTCCTCCAAAGTAACTAAAAATGTTACAATGTTCTCAATTCTGCAAGAAATAACAAAAATGTCTCAAAACCGGCAACAAAACAGTATCTGCATAATGATACAAACAGATAATCAATTCTAAAAAAGTTTTCACAAACCACAAATAAATAAATAATTATGCTCAAGTCTTTTTTTTTTTTAATTTTTTCCGTTCCCCATTCTCTACTTTCCTGCAGGTACAGGCCAGCCAGTATCATTTACTTTGTTAGAGCGTCTAGAAAAAGGCTTGTAGCCATATCTAGCTTTCATATAGCTACCACTGAAATTAATATTAATTAGTAAAATCCATTTAACTTCTCCAATATATACGACTTCATTCATTACAATTGTTAAAGTTCTACTAGAAGTTTTCTTGTAGGTTTTTTTGTTTGTTTTTTTGCTTTTGTTTTTCTTTGGTTGGTTTTTTTCAGAGGTCTGAACGCCAATGTATCTAAAAGATGATGATGTTGCATGATGTGTATGTATAAGCCCAGGAATCACAGAGGCTGTGGAGAAAAGAAAAGGTCCCCTTAAAGGGGGGTTATAGAACACTGAGTTGGCTACTCAGCAGAAACAAACTGGGTACTTTCCATCTCTCGGGTGGCCTAGATTCTCTCCTTTTATCTAGTGATAATGGTATCCCATTTCCTCTTGTGTTTTAAATTAAATACTTAAAGAGGCCTGGAAAAAAAAGAAAATCAGCACCTTATAGTAAGTATTATGACCATTAAGTCTGATGGTTATATTTTGTATATTATTATCCCTATTTTGATCAAGCTGATCTGTTTCATCTTAAAAAAAAAATCTGAGAGCATATCCAGATATATCTAAGATATACAAAGTATCTTAAATCCTCGTGAAAATGCTCCTTCTTAAAACAGATCTGTTTTAGCACACTCTCAAGCAAGGGACCAAGTTGCATCTGCATATTTTCTAATCAACAATAAAAATGGGGCTGTCAATTTTTGTTTCTTCCAGTAACATTTCCAGATAAGACATTGTTTCTTGTTTGGTCACTGGTTAAAAAGAAAAAAAAATAAATATATAGATGAATCTCCTGAGGAATGGCTGCTGCTGAAGGCTCCTAGCAAGATCATGTTTCTGTCTATAGCCTCTTTTAAGATGCCTGGAATATGTTCTAGAGGTTAACTCTATGTTCTACTCCTAGCTCTGGAAAACTGTGCTCATGTTTAGTTGCCTGCCTATGCTGCGCAATTACCTCTGAACTGGTGCCAAACTCCATCCCTCCAGACCTGAATGCAGTTGTTTCAAAGATGGCACTGGTGCCCCAGCTCATGAGCTACATCTTGTTGTCACAGGGACAACTTAGCAAGACAAAAACCTTAGCTGGGATCAGTACTCAAACCCTTACATTGTGCATCGACAGCTCTGTAAATGAGTTTGAATGTTCACATACTCAGAGACACCTGCTTGGGAAAGATGCAAACCACAGCAGAGTTTGCCATAAGGGCCATTGCTGAAAGGTGAAGGGCAATATTCTGCACACTGTCATCTCCTCCCTGTCCTATATAGATTCTCAAGGAGAATTTTATCCATGAAAACTGTCAGAATTCCAAACTGGAACAGCTTTCAGAGGAGATTAACCTTCTCCATGGCGCAGCAATTTTCCCTCCTGAGGAAAGCCGTATTATTTCAGTCTGAAGAAGGTGTCTATTACTTTAGAATTTAAGAACCCACATGTTTCTTCTCAGAGAGAGAAGCAATTACTTTAACTGCTGTGCTCAGCATGAAAATGTTTGGGGAAAAAATGCCTCTCTTAATCATATTTTGACATCTATAATATGAATGAGGCTAAGCATATGAAAAACTAAAATAAAAGTTTAACGTGTGTACCTATAATAACTATCATGAAACTGTAAATTACGATGCATAACTTATTAATATTTTGCTGTATGGAAGTACATTTTAATGTATTACTCTACATTGAACCTTTGAGGGTCTTTTCTCATTAAGAAACAGTTTCAGTGAAAGAAATTCTCATACACAAAACCATACTTTGTCTATCTGAGTAACTTTGGCCTTGATTTATTATTCATTAACAGTTCTTTGTTAACAATTGAATAACTTGTAGTGAAAAGAGGAAACTCCTTAGTGTTTTTCTACATTTGACAAAGGATTCACCCTGTGATCTTAATATACAACTTTGAATAAAGGGTTAGATAACCAAAATGCATATTCTACTATCAGGTAATCTATTTAATTTTGGAGGTTCTTTTGTTTCTTCTGCCAGTTAAAGTACATGGAAGCACTGACAAAAAATAGCACTTGAAGAAGTACTTAGTCCTCCCTTTTCCCTCCAGAGAATGAAAGGATAAAATAACTGCATAGCTACCAAAAAAATTAAAACATTTCAAAGGATTTGCCTTTGGTTTGGACCATAGAGGTAAAAAATGGCTGGGGTATAGCAGGTGTAATGGGGCAAAACTCACACCCACCTCTGTGTCAACTGGTCCCTTTCCCTCTGAAAGCATCACTGCATTTTCAGGGGCTGGTACAGTGCCAGAAAAATACAATCTCCCAAGGTAGAGGGGACTGTCTACTTTAAATTATTGGCCACCTTTCACAGTTAGAACACTGCTGAGAGGAAAGCCTGTGGGAGAGATTTTTAATATATCACAGTAGATCTTGATGTCGTGTCACTTATCAGTGTGAGCCCTTCCTAAGCTTCCTAGAAATCTACTGCTCAATCAGTTCGTTTACCTTTCTTTTGCCCTTTCTTTCTTCTCTCTCTTTTATCCCTTCTTTTCCATGGAGGAAATTGATAGACACGAGGAGGTACAGAATAGTCTGGGGCTATGTGTAAGTCATTTTTGGTGGCAGGACTGTAACGTGTATCCCTCTCTTCCCTGGTTCCCTCACAGCCTCATCCCATCGGAGATCTCCTTTTCAGAGAGCTCCCACTGTGGACGGTTTCCACAATCACAATTGCTGCAAAAACAGTGGATAGCCTTAATCTGTATTATCTTTTGAGAGGAATCAATTAAAGGGGATGGAAAAGGGGACAGGGGATTGCTAATGACTTGAATATTTTTTTCTACACTACAGCTTGCTGGAGCCTATGAGTGAATTAGTGTAATTCAGTCTCTAAGCGATTAACTCAGGAATTTTCATGAACAGTAAATTCAGTGCAAAAATTAGGCCAAAAGGTAAAAAATATATTGAAATTGTCATCAAGTAGAAAAAAAACCCATTCTTAATATAAAGTTTATAGCCAAATAAACATTATAAAAGGAGCATTGAAAAACACATTAATTTGAGGGCATCTTCCCCCTTCCTTGTTCTGTTTCAAGAGAGTAACAGGGAGATTGAAGCAGTAGGAGAGATATAAATGTCACACTAGCAATTTATTTTAGTGCTATTGAAAAAAAAACCTCTAAAAACAAACAATCTGCAGAGACAAGAGAAGGCTTGATCTGAATCAGTGTTGAGGAAGCAGGACAACCATCTACATAAGAATTTGCGAAGCACAGTTTTTGGAGAACCTATTAAAAATAATTTTACTGGGATTTCTAAGGTCTTTTGAAGCTCAGTTCTGCCCTCCCTAAAATATTTCCTTAGTCCCAAAGAAAGGCCTATATGAAGTCCAGGTAATTCAACTGCAAACTATGCAGTGTTGCCATCTCTTTCTACATCTTATTTGGTATCAGCTCAGAAATGATAATGTGTAACCTGTGAGTAAAAAGACCTAGCTTTAAAAAAAAAGTCCAAATAGTGCATATGTCCAAAACTTGAAGTAATTTTAAAACAGAGTGAACTTCCTTTCCGCCTTAATGACTGTTGACATATTAGTGGCTTGAATTAATCATCACCTTCAGTGACCCAGATCTTCCAGATATTTAGTTTAGTAGAAATAAGTTTGCTGTTGTGTTTGTAACTCACCTCATAAATTACACTTCTGCAAAGACAAGCTGTTTCTGTGTTTTGCATAAAATAAATGAAAACACATTTTTATATATAATACTGCTGCATTTTATTGGAAATATTCCATGAGAGAGTTGAAGCTGTTGGACACTGAATACCACATAAAGTGTTTCTGAGGAATTATACGCCATTATTGAAATTAGATGTAGAATAAGACATTGGAGTCTCTCCCTATATCAAGCAGAAGACATAAAAATCGCTTTGATTTTGGTTTTGTTCTTAAAACCCTCATCTGGTTTAGGAACAGCAATATAGGTTTTGTAAGCAGGTATTATGAAAGGAGAGACTTCTAGCTGTCCAAGTCCATGCTTACTAGGTTTCAGTCTTGTCCCTTAATCCTGCCTTCTGCCTCCACCATTGTTTCTGTCTTGAGCAGCTTGTCTGGTCTTTTTTGCCTATACAAGAGCATACAGACCTACTGCAAAGAGAATTGTTGGGCATCTTTATTAACACCATCATGCTGCTCTGAAAATATGGTGAGCCATAAAACTGCAAAATAGTCTTATTATCATTGTGTTCCCAGAAGTGGCTAATCTCCCATAAACAATGATCATAAGTGTTATATGAGTCAGAGAGGTGCCATCACTACTGTCTGTTATGAGCCCAGGTTGTCAGTTTAACTGTACCTATATTTTGACCTGTTTCTTGGCTGTAGATTTAAAATAGCAAGATTTAGGCTATCTGTCAAACAAAACACTTTTATTCAAGAACTTCCCCTAATAAAAATAAAAATAATTAAAATTTAAATAAAGAAATTATTTTAAATCTAATAATAATAAACCCTGAATTACAGTATTTAATGAAAATAAATGTGCTTTTTTGAGTGCTTAGAAAAAGCTACACTTCAGTCTTCCTTCACTCTGTTTTTCTTCTATATATTAAAAAAAATGAAGATGATATCAAATTGAATTAACTATTGGAAGTAATCCATTCACAGAAATTTGGAGTATAGAATGGTAGCATAGGAAGAATTATTGTCAGCCACAATATTAATAAAATAATTCCAGATTTCAAATCCCTCTGTCTAGCAGTTATTTCATTAAAAATTCAGCTGTTGCCTGAGTTCAGTCAGAAGTGATCCTTGCCCTCCCACCTCTCTTACCCTGCAGGTTAAAAAGGCTACAAGCATCAAGTCTTGGTTCAGCAAAGCACTTCAGCAGTCTGTAGGGGAGTGAGGTGATGGATCACACACAGTTCAAACATCCTCTAACCCCACTTGCTCGGAGTATATTGATAATAACATCAGTCTTACAAATTAGACATGGAAAAAACCTATTGAATCATGCTGCTTATTGCCTTGGAAACTTGTGACTTATCACATTGGGATATTTGTATTGGGCTACTAATTTTTAGTTTGAGTGCTCAAGACATGAAAATGTTCAACTGAATCCCATTTAACACAGAAATGTATTGATCTCCTAGGAAAGCTTGGGGGTTTTTCCTTCTGTTGTTAAACCTAACTTGACTTTTATCATTTTTATACTGCCCCTATATTTCTACATGTTGAAGCAATTCAAATTGGTCTTTCTAAATATTTTAAAGCACTTAGTTAAGAGCCATAATACATATAAATTATTTTTGAAACAGGACAAGAAATGAGTAAGGAACGGACATAAAGTAAAATGTAGCAACACGTAACATGAAAAATAATTGCATATAAAAATAATTGCGTGTATAATATCAACCAATCACCTTAATTAATAATTCCTGAACATACCCAAATGAAATTGTAGGAAAGGAAGGAGTCTTTTTATTATCTAAATTGTGCTTTTTATTGTACCTTCTTATACTCTATCTTAAATACTTGAGAATTTTATATACATTTGTTTTCATATATTTATACCATGCTTTGATGCAAATTAATTATACAAATGCATGAAAACAATATGAATAAATTCTTTAATTCAAGAAAAATTATCATAGAGGGATAATTAGACATCTAGTCACTTTGAAATGATTGTATCTTTTCTTTGAGAACTTTCCTGTCTATATCTTAATATCTTCTTTGTAATGTCTTGCTTAGAATTGTGTGTAATTTTGCAAAGACTGTCACACTTCGATCACACACCACAGTGTGGTGTACAGCTTTTATTTTCTGCTGCAAGACTTAATATGATTTTTTGCAAGCATGCCTTAAAAATGAGTTGATTTTTTCATACAACACTGCATGGAAAACATGTGTAAACTATTCTCTTACACATTCAGTTGTTTTCAGAACTATTACTGTCCAATTTACTGCTTCTGTAGAATGCCTGTAATAGTTTTGTGTCTTTCAGAATCAAGGAATGGTAGAATCACTTAATTTGGTAAAGACTTCTAAGATTATTGATTCCAACATTTAACCCAGCACTTAAAAATCTGACATTAACCTACATCTACACATCTTTTAAGCATCTATAGCAATGGCAGCCCAACACTCCTCTGGGCAGCTTATTCAAGTGCTTGACAACACTCTTTGTGACAATATTTTTCCTAATATCCAATCTAAACCTCCCCAGAAGCAACTTGAGTCCGTTTCCACTTTTTCTCTTTCTTGTTACCTGGGAGGAGAAACTGAACTCCACCTGGCTACAACTCCTTTCATGTAATTGTAGAAAGTGTGAAAGTGATAAGTCTTCCTTCCACCTCCTTTCCTCCAGACTGAACAAGCACAGCTCCCTCAGCCACTTGTGCTCCAGACTCCGTTGCCCCTCTCTGGACATGCTCCAGCACCACAATGTCTTTTTTTCAAATGAGGGGCCCAAAACAGGACACAAGACTCTAGGTGTGGCCTCATCAGGCCAGGTACATAAGAAAAATCCCTTTCCTGGTCCTGCTGGCTAAACTATTCCTGATATAGTCCAGGATGCCATCGGCCTTCTTGGCCACCAGGGCACTTTAAGCCAGTGATTGACCTGCTGGTTCTTCCTGTTTCTTCCCACATCATTCACTGCAACTAGAGGGATAGATGAGGGCACTTGTGCCCCTGACCCTCTAACTAGTTATCCCAAGCCCTTGAAATGCCTCCTGATTACCCCTGGACTTGCACCTTCACTTCTGTCCACTTGAAAAATCAGTAATGGATGGCAAACTGAGGGCTCCACTAGGATAAGATTTCTCATCCCAATTTTAACCTGGGCCCCAGGGAGGTAGCAGACTTGTCTAAGTCTGAATATCAGGTCTTCTCTTCCCATTAGGAGTCTCCTATAATGATGAGCAATCTTTTTTCTCTATGGAAGCAGCCTTGACACAGGGCATGGGCTGACAACCTCAATGTCACCTGCATGCTAGATGAATCATCATCCTCATTATTGTTCAGTTTCATTTGCAGACCCATTATGTCTGGGCACCTGGGAAAGGAGGGAGCAGTCACAAAGGAGGCATGCCTGCAGTGTCTAGGAAGGAAAGTTTCAACATTTTCCCTTATTCTTACATTTAAACATAATAAAAAATGTATGTTTTACCCTTGTTCACTTCTATAACAATTCACCTTTTTTTATTTCATTACTTCTGAGGGGCTGCAGTCAAGATCAGTAACCTGCTGTGTCAGGCATTACGCGAGCATACAGGTATTTTCTGATGCTGGTTCTAAGATAATTAAGTCTCCTTGTATTACTTCCCTGTCCTCAAAGCATCTCTTTAGTATTATCTGTGGATGTAATTAATGCTATTTACTTCTCTCATGGGTTAGTGAAGATATTAATCCCTTATTTAATAGAGATTCCTGCAGCACTGTGCTACACACCTCTTCCCATCTGGATATATTGCTGACGTTATCCTTTGTTTATGCTCTTTCATCCTCTTTCAATCTTTCAATGAGACAGTGTTTCTATCAAAGCCAATTTTAATTAATGTTGACAAAGATTTTAACAGGTATTGCAAACCAAATATATTGCAGCTATTGCTTTTCATGTCCTCATTTTTCTTTGCAGTCCTAGTTAAAAAATAAATCAGATTTATCTTCTCCTTCTTTGTTCTTTCTGCGCCTATTCTGCCTCTTCCTGCTAGGTGCATTAGCCTATAGAAATTCATGGTCTTTTCTCTTGCTATGAGCTTTTCTATTTGAGGAAGAGCAAGGACAAATCAAAGCAGGACAGTGAGCAGGATGGCCCCAGTCCAGCAAAGCCATGAAACACATGGCCATCTTTAAACCCAGACATAATCTTGCTGGAGTCAATAGGAATACTTGCATGCTTGAAAGTAGTATCTACCCAGCTCAAGGCTGCTGTGCTGAATATATAAAAGGGTCATGTGTTAATTGTCACATATTTCCTTTTGTATTTAAAAATAGTTTCACTAACCTTTCAAAGACCTCTTTTTTTCTTTCTGATATTTGAAGCAGTGATGCAATACATATTTGAGGTAATATGTGCAAACACAGTATGATGCAAAATAGTCATATTTTCTAAATTATATACTTCTCTCCATTATTCCCTAACCCACTTCTCATCAGAACTGAAAAGATTTCAACATATATTCATATCACCTGTTTATAAAATCAGCTTATTAGTGTTATTTATTTATTCACAAAAAAAATATTTAGTATTTCAGTCACTTTTGAAACATCATTAATTTCACCCTTCCTCAGGACATACTTAATTTTTTCAGCAGCAAATGCAATTTTCCTTTGTACCCAGCAGCATAATGGTTCTTGTTGACAAATGGTAATTATTTGTGTGGGTTTTCTGTTCCTGACATTTTTGGCTCTGAACTTATACTCACAGCAAAAAGTAGAGGGTGGAGAGGGGAGGGAACTTTCCCCCAAATAGCGGAACAGCTTTATTTGTGAGTGTCATGGGAAGCTAGAAGGAGAAAAGAAAGCAAGTAAGTAAATGCCTTAGCCTGAGGGAAAGGATTTCTAAGGATGTGCTCTTACATCCAGCTGGGACTGGTCTCTTCTTTTGCTCCATGGATTAAAAAAAAAAAAAAAAAAAAAAAAAAAAAAGAGAAAAAGAGGAAAAAAAGGGGAAAACAACCCCATGGCCCCACACCCCCAGCAGATACAATGGGATTTCAGCACTCAGAGGTAATCTCCCCACCACAATTGAAACACAGCTTAACTAGCTTTAAATCAGACTATCTAATCAACTGAAATCCAATGAAAAATAGCTTCTGTTATGCCTTAGAAGCAGAGTGTGGATGAGGAGATTAGCTGGGGTGAGATTAATCACTTTAAAAAGAGAACTTTAACTACTTTTTAATAACACACAGTTCAATGTGGTTGAGAATATGGAAGCTCAGATAAAGCCTTTTAGAAAGTAAGAGCCATCAAAGCAGTTTGGAAATGTCTAGCTGCTCAGATACAGTAGTGGGCAGAACTCATTTTCATCTGTGCTTGTCCGAGGTGATTCCTTATTATCATTCTATAAGTTTCACGCTAGGCAGAAAGAAAGAAAGACTCAATAGGTTTTTTGTCATTAATGGTTGTCATTTTGATTAAAAAAAAAAAAGAAATACTATAGCTTAATGTGTAAATGCAAATGACCTCAACACTGCAGTTTTGTACTTCAAAGAGGAGTAAATTTGTTTTGAAGTTTATTTGGTAGATGAATTGCTGTCAGAGATAAGCTAAAAGTTTAGAACTCCCAAGGGCTCTTATAATGCTTCAGAAAGGAAAAAAATTTGAGAATTACCACACTTGTGATCAAACATCATAAAAATTAAGGCTAATAAACAGCTTTTCTAATGTCAGTCTAAAAGGTGAGCCAAGGAGGCTTGTGGAACACAACATTATCTGTTCAAAATTCACAAACCTTGTTATCTTTGATATTTTTCATAATTTTTATTCAATGAATATTGCTTCCACCCTAAATTAAATATATTCTTCCTGCACAATATCACATCCAGATTTAGCTTTTACAATCAAACTCCTATATGTGGGTGAAATTAACAGCTATGGTAGAAAGCTTTCTTCCCCACAGTTCCCTTGATAGGCAGAAGCAGGGTAGTAGCTCTGAAAAGATAATTTAAATAACAATTGAACCATTGTACATGAATGACATTTCATATTGACTCTTTGATTATCATATTCCATGCTCCTAGGAGCTATAGGGCAAAAACAGAAGACAAGATTACCCTTTCTATACTATGATTTTTTTTTCTCCAAAATGTCTCTGATTAAAGACATATAAAAGGCATGATTTTACTTTTGAACTATGCAGACATCTCTTCGGTATTAAACACAGATACATGTACATTTTTAAACACTGCATTTCATTGATGTTTTTGAATGTCATACTGTAATTGGAAGCTACTGCTGTCTAAGTAAATTTATGCTGATTTGTATCTCTTGTGAATCTCTCCTGGTAGCAAAGTTGTAGGTGTTTATATCCTCCTCCCTCACTTATACCTACTGTCCTGCAAAACTTTCCATGAGGCTGACTTGTCAGTAGTCACTGGCAGCTCAGCAGTCGATGCCCATTCAAAGGGTATACTTTGTCTGACTTTGCTTTTTAACATCAGACATATACAACAAGACACAACTCATTGTGTGTTTGCTTCAAAAAAAAGCACCATGCTGTCAACATGACAAAATCAAGTACAAGACAAGCCAGGACACTGTAAAAATAATTTATCCTCAACTGCATGTAAAGACAGCATAGAGCAAGGAATGCAAGTTTTGACAAGGCATTTAAATGCCCACAACTTTCTGATATCAACCAAGTAAAAAATATTTCGTTTTAAGGTCTAAGACGAACAGTAATAATGGGAACAGAGCCTGGCTGTCTCTGCCATGTTTCTTATGTTGACAGAGGCACACAAAGGAACAGCTTTGAGACTGTATGGGCAGCTCATAGCTGTCCTCTGGTTCAGCCTTCCTCCATGGAACACAGCAAGGAAGGGAGCCTTGACTGTAGCTTGGTAGAAACAAGCAGAGCAATTCCAGAATATTGCAAAATACTTCTGATGTTCTAACCAACATCTAGGGTCATCACTTCAATCCTACATAAAAATCTTTTTGAGATTTTAAGTCTGGTACATGATCTTTATCTACCCTCTGTGACCTAGGTGACAGCTCAACAGCTATTAATGTCACTCCAGGCAGAAACATCAAGCAAGGTAGACAACTGCATTCTACTGTCAGTTTTCTGTCACACATCAAATCTGCATGCAAACTCAAAAAGAGTCATACAGTCTTCTAACATCTCATTTTTACAGTCTATTCACATTTTGCTAACATAAGTTGATATATTCACCTTACTTCACTTGAAGCATTCAGAGTATCTGTGTATGATTTTGTAGGTTTCACTGATTGTTGGTGGTGATAAATCTACAGAGGTAATGGAGTAAAATAGGTATTTCATTCTCATTTTAAAATTCAGACCTCAGTTTAGCTGAATCATGTTTTAGAGAACCCTCTTTCTCTCTCTCCCCATTAAGTACAAAATAAGCCTTGAGGTCAATTTTTCAGGTTTTGCAACTGACCTAGGCACTTAAAATTGGACCAGATGAAGCTAGACAATAACCTCTGCATGTGGGCTACATGTTATCACTTGAAGGGCTTTTAGTTAGATGAATCAATACTTCCAAGTCATGAATGTGTTAGGAAGTAAATAAATCTTGGTTTATTTCCATTTGCCCTTCAGAATATGTTTTGAACTGAAGCTACCAGTCTTTTTACATATATATGCTCTATCTTTCAGTCTTCTTTAATTATTCACAAATTTATTGTAAATGTGCTGTATATGCACAGTTTGTCAGATAAACCTTTGGTAGTTCTATCACATTACAAAGCTCAAAAGGGAAGGAGGTGGCTTTCTGTTGCTGTGAGCAAATTCTTAGATTTATTAGTGAACTGAGGTTCATACATGACTGATGGTTAGTGTTTTCAAATGTTTAAATTCACATTCATTAAGTGGTTTCTGTGTGCAAACTTAAACCTTTGCACTAAGTAATTTCCATGGTAGCTTTTTTGGTTTTTTTTTTCGTTTGGTTTTAGTTTTGATTTTGGTTTGGTTTGGTTTGGTTTGGTTTGGTTTGGGGTTTTTGTGGGGGGTTTGATTTTTTTAATTGGCTAGCTGCTTTTTTGTTTTGTTGTTTCAGAGGTTTTTTATTTGTAAAATATTCAGCTGTAACTCCTCAAGTTTGCAGTTAGGGCACTTGAGCATTCCATCAACAGTCCATGTGGTCTTCTTTCCCCAGATGAAAACTATGACACTTAGCATTCAACATATGGTGTATGCAATCAAATGAACTTGGTGATAGAACATGGTAAAGCAATTACTGGATTATGAGCTATTTCTTTTATAAAGGGCTCACAAAAATGTCTAAGAATCTAGGCCTATTATTTTATCAGACAAAAAATTTTTAACATTCTTTCGCTTTGTAAAGTCAGGTTCACGACTTCATTTCCTTGTTTCATCAACAAAGGGAGCTCAATAAACATTAGTTACTCAAAACAGATTATGAATTAAACTAATCACAGAAAATACACTTTTGGAGGAAGGAGAAACATTTATTAATATATACTTCTTCCCATGCTCTTCAGATCACCTTGTGAATATCACAGCTTAAAAAGCCTCTAGAGGTAAAGTTGATTTGGTTTCTTTCCTTAAGAGGCTGGGGCAAGGCTAATAATGTATACAATATTTATTTCCTTTTACTAAACCATTTATAAAGATGTCAGTGAAAGATAGAAATAGAAATTAAATTTATACATTTCTTTGTCAATGTTTTATTTATTGGTATTTGAAACCTTGTATTGCTTGTTGGAGTTAGGGCACAGAAAACTCCAAGTCTCAGCTCAGGTAACTACCCTCCACCCCAGGAAAATTCCTCTTCAGTGTTTGTTAGAGTGATGTTTTATTATTTTCTTTGTCCTATTCTTTTGTAACTTGCTGTGCGCAGTGGAACTGCTCCTATGTCTCATTTTACACCTTACAGGGCTGCAGTAGGAAAGCCACTGCCAGACCATCTCCTTTTGTCAAGTGATTCTTAGGTCATTTCTTGTTTATATCAAGTCAGCACTTACACACAGGTAATTTTGCCACAGCTAACAGCACTTAGTGTTTCTCCACAGGATACTGCAAAGTCCAAACACTTTCTGGGCTTATCACGGGGATTTCAAAATTGTCAGTGTAAACTATACCTATTCGGTAGAAATACTTGTTACTCTGCAGTTTAGACAGGAAAGTTTGGGGTTTGTCAATGCTTATAGAAATACAAACCTGGTTTCCATTGCTCTCTTCTTGAATTTTCCTAGACAGAGGATCAATAGCACAAACACACTCCAGCTGAGAAAACTCTTTAAAAATGTGTCTAAAGGCAGTGCCTTCTAAACTGAGCTGTCTATTAGGCGCCCAAGTGAGATGACAATTCACTGTCAGGAGCTGTTAATTGAATAAAGAAACAGCAACATACTTTCCAAAAAGCATCTTCCCCTCATCAGTTTGTTTTTTTTTTTTCACATTGGCAGTAATTCTTTTCTATCCACATTATCCGCATTATCAGTATTTCCATTGCATTTTCATAAGACTGAAAATTAATTGAAAAAAACTGAAAAATTAATTGAGCATTTTTGCATTCACTGAAAAGTCACACATTGTTTTCCATAAAGCATCTGTGAATTCACTAGTAGAAGAATTTCAGTCCCTACTGATGCCCTGTGACTACATTTATATCAGTTTGCTTAGGTTTTTTCTCTGAGAAAGAGTCTAGCAGACATAGCACAATCCACATTCATAATATTAAAATCTGTTTCCCAGGCTGACTATTGGGAAAAGTTTCTGTGATCTCCAGACTCTGTTCATATCGAGGCAATGCTTAACAAAGTGGTAGCTTAGGTCAAAAACTATTCCAGTGACTACTTAAAACTTTTCAGTTATGCATATAATAAACATCTAGCACCTGGAAACATTTATGACCACTGCCTAACTAGTTTAGACACAGAACAGAATAAGTTTTTTGAGATCTTCATTACCAGGTATTCCACACACTAGAAAATATTGACGCAACTAAAGGCATGCTAAAAAACCCCAAAACAACCCTATATCTAATATGTATCACTTGATAGGATTCTTAAGATAGGTAGTTTGCATACTTTAAGATGATAAATTTATGGAAGAGAAACTCATAAATTATCAAAATAGATTATCAAATACAGAGAAGCAACACATGGTTTGGAGTAGCAGCCGCTGAGCTGAACATAGTTTGAAAACATTTAGAGGTTATAATGTGCTGCTTTCCCTTCTTGCATATTCTTTATTATCAGGTTCCAGGTAGGTTTTTTGGAGTTTCTTTTGGTGGGGTTTTTTTGTGTTTGTTTTTTTTTTTTTGGTTGGTGTTTTTCCATTATGTTTTGGTTTTGGTTTTTGGTTTTTTTTTTTTTCTGAGTATATAAGAATTCCTTTATTACTTGACTTCCTTTTCACCATTCTATGTGAAAAATAACATGTGTAACACAGTAAGAATGACACAGACCCCATCCCTTCACACAGGCTATTGAAATTTTGTTTGTAATTCAATGAATGATGCTGCATCCACTTGGCATTCAGTCACTTGTGGTATCCCCCAGGGCTCACTACTGGGTCCAGCCCTGTTTAATATCTTTATTGATCTGGATGAGGCAATGAAGTGTACTCCCAGGAACTACAACACAATTGTGTGGGAGTGATCTACTGGACGCATCTGGACAGGATGGATCAACCGGCCAAATCCAACAGCATAAGTTTCAACAAGACTTAGTGCCAGGGTTGCAATGACCCCATGAGGTGCTACAGACTGGGGAAAGAATGCCTGAAAAGCTGCCCATTGGAAAAGGATCTGGAGGTGCTGGTCAACAGCCAGCTTGACATGATGCAGTGTGTGCCCAAGCAGCCAAGAAGGCCAATGGCATCCTAGTTTCTAACAGGAATAGTGTGGTCAGGAGGAGCAGGGCAGTGATTGTCCCCCTGTACTCAGCACTGGAGAGGGCACACCTTGAGTGCTGTTCCAGTTCTGGGCCCCTCACAACAAGAATATTGAGGTGCCAGGCCATGTCCAGAGAAGGGCAACGGGGCTGGTGAATGGTCTAGAGGGTAAATCATATGAGGAAGAGATGAAGCAGATGGGGATGTTCAGCCCATAGAAAAGAAGGCTCAGGGAGAGCCTTATTGCATGAAGAGAGATTGTAGCAAGGTGGAGGTTGGCCTCTTTTCCCAGGAAACCAGTGACAGAACAAAAGTACATAAACTCAAGTTGCACCAGGGGAGATTTAGATTGTACATGAGGAGGAATTTCTTCACTGAAAGGGTTGTTAAGCATTGGAACCAGGCAGGTGGTGCAACCATAGTGTAGTCCCCATCCCTTGAGATGCTCAAGATATTCAAGAAAAGTCTGAGCATGTCACTTGGTGCTATGGTTTAGTTGAAAAGGTGGTGATCAGTCAAAGGTTGGACCTGATAGTCTTAGAGGTCTTTTCCAACCTAAATTGTTCTCTGATTCTGTGATTATTTTCATTATTAATGCATAACATATAATTCTGGATCTGTATCATTCTCAGCATGTTTAGGCCTCTAAGGAGAGTGGAAATCATCAGACTGTAGTAATTTTCTCTTTCTTGTTTAAAAATAATTCTTTTAAAAGACTGAGCAGAAAGGAGGAAGGATAGTCTCCTTCAAATTACTGCACGGTGCAACAGTCCTGATGCACATGGTGGTAGTAGACATGAATGTCTTGCCTAAAATTAGCAGAGTATGGAGAGGGGAGATAGACCACTTTTCTGTAGGCTGATGGGGTACTACATATAAACTTGGTGCGGATCCTTCATTGGATTTTTCAGGAATGGCTGTCTCTTCTTCAATATGATCAAGTTTTACAAATTTCATGCTTATCACTTTCATTCTAGCCTAGAGTTACAAGGCTGACTCAATGCATATCTTCAAAGGCTTCTTGATGTAACTGCCTCAGGTTCCTTAAATTGGGAGCCCAGATTATGACAATGTCCATAATTCTTTTAGGAATTTAGCATTAAAATTCTTAGTTGTTCCTTGTGCTTTCCTATTGATCCCACACTGTAAAATTTAATTGAAAGCAAAATTCAATTAAAAGAAGATATTACTCTTGTAAAGTAATGAATATCTGCATGAATCTTTAAAAAATAGTTTTAAATATCTTCAGTATCATTAACATTTTTGTGTGATTTGTGGCATAAAGGTCACATCTTTAGAAGAATTTTGAAAGCTCTTCATAATATTACATACTCATATTTCTTCATAGGAAAATGAAACCTTTTCCTGCAAAGTTTGCAATCAGCCAGTTAGCCTTTTGGACTTGCTGTTGAAAAAGTCAAATGAGTAATCTGCTTACAGCAGCCAATCAATCTCTCTGTAATGTGCAAACTTTAAAAAAAAGTTAGTAATTTAATAATTTTCCTATCCTACAGCCAGGAGATTGCATATTCTTACTTTATATATTTTTTCCCCAGATACAATGTACCAGTCTAGAACAGTGTGCCATTTAGTGCTAAAAGTAATAGACTAGTGGCTTGGCAGAAAATATTATTTTATTTCATTAAAGGTGTAACATGAAAAATATTACTTTTTCCACTTTGACTCACATATCATCCTCAAACCCTAAAGTTTTAAAGCTATCAAAAGGTAATGAAACTGTCTGAATGTCTGAATGCCCTGCTAAAAAAGAAACATTGACTGCATTATAGCTTGAGAAAGGAAGAAAACATATTTACTTTTAGAAACCCCCACCAAATCTAAATCTAGTTTAGACATTCAGGATTTATGTCTAAATTTTGACATTTACGGAGACATAAAACAAACACTGTCAACTGTACTCAAAACACTTTTAATTTGTTGATCATTTGTAGCTTAGATTTAATTTACCATTTTTGCAATGATTTAATGACATTTTCAGTAATTTTTGCCTTTGACACCAAAACAGCATGGGGTTGATTTACTGTGTTTTCAGACTTCTGCTTTTATGTAAACACATTAGTATTTTCACAGCATGTTCGGAACAAATGGAGCAAATTCTGATCCTTCTACACCTATAAAAAACCTATTAACTTTATTGAGCAGCAGAGAGAAAATTTGACTGAATTGCTGGAGTAAGTCAAGAGGAATCAGGATAAAAGATGAAAAACTTTTGCCTGTTTTGGAGGACAAGAGAAACCAATTTCATGTAGCAATGAAGAAAGTGGAATAAACCAGCAGTCAAGATAGCTTCTGTGTCTGACAGCTTTTATCTGTTATAGCTTTTATTACACCTAGGTTTACCAGCTTTCATAGTTATAGAAAATAGATTCACATGTATAGATGGCTCAATACAATGCAGATGTTTGTACACATAGCATCTTTCAAACTAAGTGATCCTTGAATTTTCTCATGGACATAGGCAAAATAATTACAAAATGAAATTATAAAAAACAGAGAGAGGAGAAAAGAAGGTAAATATGATAAGGTGGAGGATTTGTTTCCAGAGGACACTTGAGATTATAGCATCCCTATGAATTATATCTTTCACTGGTAACAAACACTCCTGCTGTCGCTGAAGGATTTTTTCTCTCTGCGTTGCTTGACTCTTTTATGCCACTGCAAAAGGCAATAGAGACATTGTATGGCTCTATTTCACCTTTTTAGCAAACAGGATAAGTCCTGAAAGGCAAAGGTATTGGGATGTGTTAAGTGAGAAGTGACATGTTGGATCTAATTCTGTGTTCTATTAGCTGTGAAATGCCATTGAAGTCACTGTTACACTGATATAACTAGCAGGAGAGTCTGTCTTTTACTTCTGAAAGTCTGCTAGCAGTGTCAGAGAGCAGAAACTGATCTGAAATCTGTTTAACTTATCTCATGTACTGTTCTTTTAGCTTTCCTCAAAATGTGTCAAAAGATGTTTTTTTTGGACCTTATCCAGCTTCCATAGAAATGAATGAAGAACACAATTTTTTTCTACTAGTGGTCTGTGATGTGTAATGGAGTCTTGTGTACAAATAAACTGGCCAACAGTAATATTTGCTTATATGTGGGGCTTTTTTGCTAAATCATAAGACCTTACGCTCTAGGGTGCCAGTCTGGTAAATCTTATCCATTTCAATTGGATCAGCAGGACTACACTTAAAGACATGGAATGGTTCATTTTCAGTAATCTCCTTTCTCTAATTGTAAGTTCCCTGCTACTGCACTGCAGGTTCTAAATAACAAAATAATTGGCACACAAAATAAATCTGCAGTTATATATGTAAGTTCAAATTCAGATAAATATCCCTTGTCCAAAGAAAATTTGAGCATGCATTTGACTCAATAAAATTTAAGAACTATTTAAACATCTTCTTACATGATTGGACACAGAATTTTTCTACATCATCAGGAAGATGCTGTATTTGGGTCTACAAACAGGTAAATGCTATCTATAGGCAATATTTCCGTTCTAATTGAACCAATTTTTAACTCTCTATAAAGGAAGATGTGGCCATTTACAGGCAAATTTGTGATTTCTGTGTACAATTACTGAAATTGTACACATAAATTGGGTTGAAATTAATCACTTAAATTTGTAAACATATGAATTTGGGAAAATCACACCCCCATGCTTTAGAATAAGATGTAAATTGTACAAAGTTGAACATTGTTGGCTGAACCAACACCAAGTGAGGAATTTTAATATGGGGATTTCCCCAGTTGCGTACTTAATGTTATGCTAATTTTTTTCCATTAATAGCTAAAAAGATCCATTGCTTCTGTTTTCAATGGGCTTGTTGCTAATGAAAAAAATCTTTTGTTCCATAGCAAAACTGTACAGTTCAAGCAGAGTGATAGCATGCTGGGCCTTTACGCTTTGGATGCTAAAAAGCCTCAGGCAAAATATTTTGCTGAAAAAGGCAAGCCTGACTCCATTCATTTCACAAGTACTGCTCTCTTACACTAGCTGTGACTTTTTCTCTTTATTTAATGATTCACTGAACCCAGATATTTTCATAACAGCATATATCTATATGAGCTAAGTGTTAGCTTTCTTTTTAAAGTGATCAGTTTTGAACAGTAAAAATATATTATTTTGTCCTGGGGCATCCTTCCAGCAGCTGTTATTGAGGTGATATAAATAAATGATAACACTATTGCAGAATGAAATTAACAGAAACAAAATCCTATGTCTCCTTCTTTTTGAAAGGTGACTTTGAGCCTGAAAATTCTATGTTGTTTTGAATGAGGCCTCTGTTTATCTACTGAACCAAAAAGGGTGGGAAACTCTTCAGGAGATACTATTGATTTTAAGCATCGTTTAGACCAAAGAACAGATTTCAAGTGACCTTCTGCTGTGATAACAATACCTGTAAACTTAAAAAACAGCTTTGTCTAAAGAAAGTCAAAGTCTCAGCTTTGAAGTGCAATATATAACAATTCAAGTTTAGTTTAAACCACTAACCAGTAATAATATACTAGTTGATACATCAAAAAAGGCCTCCACTGAATCAGGAATTTTGATCTTATTTTGATGTTCTGCTAAATTTTTAGTAATCACAAACAGCCAATAAAATCATTCAAAGTCTTGTGTTTGGCTGGTTTCAAACAATTGTTACACTCTGTTTAGTATTTTCAGTTTTGTTTCATTTAAAATTTCTTTTACAATAAAAAATTAATTTTATAATATATTTGTGCTTATTGTCAATATATAAAACGTAGAAACTCAAAGGTTTTACTGTTAGTTCAGAAACTTTATTCCAGACAACACAAAAACCATAATAGAAAAGCTACAGTTCTATTCTGCATGACTATTAGTACATCAAAACAGTCTTTAATCTCTAACACACCTGCATTTGTTCATAAACACTTTATGAAGGGAATTGTCTCCTGAGTTTTCATGGGCTCTGTGAGCAACCCTTTTCACAGTAGGTGATGACTTACTACCCTTAAGACTTTTAAATATTGATAGGGCATTCTGGTGGAGAAGTACAGAAATATCACTTTCTTTCTGGGCAAAAATAAGTTAGGAGATTTGTGAAAGTTTCATTTTTTCATTTTTAATTTAGCAAAAAAGTATAGCTATATGTAGCACTTTTTGTATAGATGATTTTTTTTTCCCAAAAAGGGCCTGGGATCACCCATTTTACAGTGAAGAGTTATCAGTTAGCATGTCTTAGTAGAGAGAGTAAATCCTGGTTTCCCACATCACCACATATTCACCTTAAACTTGCAAACACACACTCTTCTTCTAGTTGACCTTGATATCATTTACATATTTTATTAAATAAGTTGAGCATTTATTCCTAGGTGAATACTCACTAATCTCTTTACATACAAGGGAAAGGGGAATGGAAACTGTCTTCTCTAGCTGTGACTTGAAAGAAAAGAGTGACCTCTGCTGAAGCATGTCACAGAACTCACATGGCAGGTGACAGCTCCATGCTATGACTCAAAATTACTGCAGCTGAGAAGCTGGCATTTTCAAGATGAATTGGAGGGAAGAGTTTTTGCACTGTATATTTGGGTATCACCTTCCTGTAGTAAAATGCCTGTGCAAATTTCTTTTCAAGTCCTTCAAATCCCCTCAAGCCGTGGGTAAGGAGCACTGGACCAGATTCTTGCTTGTGGAGTCCCCAGTGTAATGTAGCTGCTGAATTCTGTAATTTCTTCATGATTTTGCAGAATTTTTTTCAGAGTTTTCTTCCTGCCTGCTGGCTGTGTATGCATTTACAAATGTAAATAGGTTCTTGTTTCAATTATTTATAGTTAAATTTGGTTCTGGGAAAGCAAAAGCATACATTTAGAGCCAAAAATTGCTATTTATTGTTGTTTATTTCATCAGGGTCTAAAACAAACATCACAGAACTGTACAGTAGTACTTGCAAGGTAGAGGATGGGAATGATTCCAAATGTTTTGATTTTTTGTTTTTAGAAGTTGCTAACAATTATTTTCCAGTCTCCATGACAACAGCGGGACTCTGCTCCTGTCACACAATCTTACTATATAACCCCTGCCTGTGTGGAAGCAACGTTTCACCAATACCTTAATTTTAAATCATTATTTTGTGTTCTTTTTCTTAGAGAGATGAAGTCTCATTCTGAACTTGTCTCCAATAGTTTTATATGGATGTCAACCTCACACAGGAAAAAAGTTCAGTTTCACACACAGCAGTGAAAACCAGATCAGACGAAGGGTCATTTTGGAACTGACATAATGACAAGAGTTCTCATCGCTCAAAATTTTTTACAGCTCCTCCAGCTGTTTTCCTTCATGCACAGAGTCATACTCCTTCAAAATATATGCACATAGCCCATAAATACACACTGAAAAAAATTAGGAGAGCACATCACTTGAATGGCAGTTTCAGTAGAAAGGGATAAATAAAATTAGTTCACATACTATAACACATGCAAGCAAAATATGGATAGAGAAACACCTTTCACGAAAGGGTCTCCCTCCCTCTGAGACCATGAGAGGAAACCCCAGCTACTGAGAGAAGAATTTAGTCACTTTTTTCACAGTCAAAATCCTTTCTTGCACAATTTGCACATGTACACATTTACTTGAAAATGCAGATGGTGAGAGAGGGAGATATCAAACACAGAAATTATTCCTCTGTAGTTCTGCTTTATGACTTTCTTCTGAAATCTGTCATGGTTGTAGAAAAATAAAGTGGCATCTGATCTGAACATACATTCATGATAAGCTTAAAAATTGGAGATATTAGCTTATGTAGTTAGAACTGTATGTACAGTTCCTATAGGTAGTGATGAGATCCATTAATCTACTTATTTGTTCCATTTGTACTACCAAGTATTTTTTTAACTTCCACCCAATTTTTAACAGTTATCAAACAATACATTCAGTTGAAAGGATCTGTAAATAGGACCATCACCTGTATTAGAAATATTCCTCAAAACTGATCATCCAATGACTTGAACAGGTACTGTTTTAACACATATCTTGGGGACAACATATAACAGACACACACTGTTCGCAAATAATAGTGTCATCTCAGAACATGAAAACATTCTGCTGAATAATTTTGGGCATGACAGCGAAAATTCCACCTCCGCTGTCAGCATTGCATTCATTGCAACTTCCGAAGTCGCAATTCCTCGAGTTGTGAGAGGTGTGAGTGATCCTCTCCCCTAGAAATTTCCTGAGAAAAAGAAACTCTGTGATGTAAAAAGGGAATTAAGATGTATGGAGACCTTATTCTCTCATATAAGAAACATTTAACAGCTGCCTATTTTTAAAATTAAAAATAGTAGATTGTTACTTAATTTTCATGAGTTATCTATCTTCTACTATTAAATGGTTCTGGGTCACCAGGAATATTAAGCAAAGCAAAGGCATATTTTCTTTATGAAGTATTTTTCAGCTGATAAAGCACAAAGGCTACCAGCATTATCTAAAACTCTCTTCAATTTTATCTTTTATATGTAGTTTTCTCCAAATTTATAGACACTCAATGCTCTCAGTTTTATGTTTTTTAACATGTTGCATGTTTTCCTTAAATAGCATTTCTGGCAGAATCCTTTTATTACTAAAGAGTCACTGTTTTCCTTTATGGGAAAGCATAGTCTTAGTCCATATGATTATAAAAAAAACTTTGGGAACATAACTCTGTGTTGTCCAGTAGCAGCAGACATGGAGTAGATATACAACATATACTGTATTTTAAAATCCACAATTTTAAATGACTATCAAGATCTTGTCTTATGACTTAAAAATGCATGGCAAAATTTTCTTCCAAGTCCATCAATGATTAAATGGCTGAATCTTTTATTCACAACATTCCTGATTTTACATTAATTACTTCACTTCATAGAAGACTATTGTAAGGAATGCAAACTTCTTGACACTAAGAGAGCTTTAGCAGATTAGTAATTAATAAGCTTGTTGCTACATCTCATTGGCAAAATTCCTTTAACTTTCAATGAGATCATGATCAGGCTCAAAGTCATCTGAAATTTCTGTGAATGTAAAGGCTGCTTATTTCTTTCAGCTACCTTTGAACACTAATAAGGTTGATTTTATTGGAACTTATTACATCCTTACTGGAAGCAGAATTTGACCTCAGCTGAAAAGATTGCCCCCTTCTTTCACTTTGTTTTGAAAAAGAGCTACATTTTCATAATAGTGTCCGGGTACGCACACAAATCTCATTACCCAATAATAGGATTTGTCTACATACCTCCTGCTCAGTCTTTTGGAAATGTACATGTCCCTCAGCATGGGTTACTTTTTTTCTCTTGTTTCCATTTACAGATGTCTATGAGTACAATAGCTTATATTCTATATAACAGTTTCAGTCAAGCAAAAGCAGCTAAGTATATAATCAGGGAGGAGGTGGAGATATCCTTAAAGTACAAAATCAACCTTGGAAGCTGAATTCTCACTTTTGTTACAATGATTGAGACATTTGAGAATAAAAGTATGCCACAGAGGTGAAGCAATATGTAATGGAATAGCTCAAATATAAAAGCAAAATGCTAAAGCAATGTTTAATTATAGTCTGCAGTCCAGATATCCTCAGATTAGACCTGCAAAAGAAGAGTTGCCTTAGGAAAACTTGAGATACTAACATTTTAAATTGGGGATATAAATTTCAACTTAGTTTCATTGTTTAATTTTTTTTTTGGTGAACTCCTCTGCATTTCTTTCAAAGCAGTGCAAAGTAGTAAAGGAAAATAATTGAAAATTACTTCAATCTTTACTGATTAACTTTCAATCATTAGTTCTATAGCTGTTCTGATAAAACATGTAAGAGAAGCTGAGTTAAATTTTTTATTCAGAATAGTAAGTTTTTGAAAAACCCACACATAAAGGTTTAGAGGAAAAAAAGCGTAAAACCCCTCAAACAACCTTTCTGCCCTCCTCCCTAAACAATTAGAAATAAACCATAAGAAATAACATTGAATAGAAAAACAGATAAACTGAACAGCAAAATGTGTCCTCATCATTCCTATAAACTGTGAGATTCTCTGGAAAGGCTCATCTCTTGAAAGGTGCATAAGGAACAGATAGAAATTTGGTCTGTCAATAGAAGGTAGTCCTTTGTTTTATTTCTCCTATTTCTGTATCACACCACCAGTCTCTCGTCTTATGCTTCTTAATATTTTTTCTCCTTGTTAAAATAGTTGCTTAATTTATATAAAGAAACACTTATTTGTAACAAGACTTACTTAATTTACCTTTAAGGTTTAATTAACCTTCTGGGAATTTAAGGTCCATCTATCTTTCTTGTTGAAAAGTATGGATAAGTTGTGAGGTCACTATTTTGATCTGAGGTTTTGCTCTGTGTGCATGCATTACACACTTCATACAGAAAGCTAAATTTTCACTTTTTCCTGAATACAGGCAAGTGTCCTAAGTCTTGTTGCTAAGCAGTTTAGCCATAGCAACAAACACAAAAGCCACTGTGTTGTTATTTCCATTTTCCCTTCCAGACAGTTTGCCGAGTAAAGAAAACATGCTAGATATAGCACTGTCAAAATAAGTGCAGCATTTTCTGTGAGGGATGTCAAACATTTCACCTTTCAAAAGATTATATTGTGCAAAAATTCTAAGCAAGAAGGTGGAGAGGTTATACCTGAGATATCCACATCCTCTTGACACACAGGTAAGGATGTAAAAAAGTAATTGCTGTACAAGGAGGAGTCAGGTTTTCTATTATATATTTATCAAATACAAAAAATGCCACGATGCATTTTTTTCTTTGCCAATATAATGGCAAAAAAATATTTCAAATAACCAGACAAAATAAAGGGGTAAAACCTTTGCCTTCAATACTCAAATTTACTATACATGTGATGCATCTTTGTGCAACAAAAGTTGTTATCCCTCTTTTATAGTCAATAATAGCTTACAATCAACATCATACTGAGCTAAAATAAACCTGCATCGAGCTTGTGAGACGATATCCCATCTATTGCAAAGATATATAAAGGATTTTCTTGTAGCTGAGGTAAGGAGTGTGAGGTAAGACAAATCGTTTATTCAGCAGATTCTTTCACAACTTCCCCCATAATTTCCTGTAAGTCATGCAAAGGTAATTTTCATTGTGAAAGAGAAGTTTAGTTTTCCAGCTCTTTCTCAATTTAAATGAGACTTTGATTCCTGAATGTCATTTCTTTTATGAAAAATCTTTAAAATTGCCTAGGCAATCTCTTTTTTGCACTTGCAAAATCAGGAAAATAAAAGAATAACTCAGATAGGCACTATAAATGTAAAATTCTTAATAACCAAAAATATCCTTTTAATGTAGTATTTAAAAATCAAGGAACTTACTGAATATTATAGTAGAACTGATTTATTTAATTCTGCTAATTAATTTAACCAAGAAATTGAGACATTTTTATCAATATGACTAATTTAGGGTATACTTATGAATACAAATTAATTTGTTGTAAAAAATCTTTATCTATTTCAAACATCTTAAGTAAGTGACATATCCATCATTTTACAGAATATATCATTACAAACACTGGTTAGTGACATTTTTCTGTGCTGGACTTCATGCTCTAAGTTTGTTTAGTTCTTACAATCACTTCACATAAATTAACCAAAACCTAAGAATTTGTTTCTTTGTTGTGCCAGGGATGAACATCCTCTGTTAACTGGAAGTATGTGGTGTATTACCATGCAGTAAAGAGAAATCCTTCAAAAGTTCAGGGGAACAAATGGAGTCCCTAGTTTTCAGTGTCCTGTATGCCTTTAGTTTCAAAAAAGTTTGGAGGGGCCCTCTTGCTATGAACTGAGATTTTAATCCCAGTATTTCCAAAATATCCTCGTTATAGCCTGTGGAACATTCTTCATAGAGAAAAAATATTTCAATGACAGAAGAGGAAAACAGAAACAGATAACTTTTTGTTAATTTTGTAGTGTCTCTTATTTGACCAAATTTTAGAGTCTACTTTTTAGTTATTATTTTTTCTTGATTATTCCTATTATTTCAAAATGTGATTACAATTGCTGATATGGACACCAATAAGGTTTGTTTTGAAAGGAGCATTGTTTATGGCTATAGACAAGTGATGTAAATGGATTTATTTGGACAGGAAAGAAAATCATAAACTATTTCTTAGACTATAAGTAGGATTTGGCCAAAATTTCTAGATGTACTATGATCTTATGTAATGAAATCTATACCAATCTCTTTAGCCCCAGTCACTCCATGAAGTGAGTGTTAAATTTTCAAACTGAATAATGAAAATTATTTCATCTATCCTCTGGTGTACAAATAGTAAGAACAACCCTAATTGCAATCATAAGAGATCCATTCCAGTTTATTCAAGAGCAGGAAGGACTTTAAATATTTTTCTGCCTTTAGCCAGCCCCTTTGATACCATAGAAAACAGAATGCATTTTTTGATAGTTTCAATAATTTTGAGGATTCATTCAGTGTTAGGTTTGAACCCAGTTTCAAAATGGGCTGCAGCAAAAACTGTCTTCACAGGAGTTTCTGTCTTTGTCAAGAAGTTTTCATGTACCTTAGAAAGATGAAGTATTGCTCCAAGAATCCTTTCACCTTATCAAGGGTCAAAAATTAAATCCTTAATGAGTTGGTCATCCAAAATTTTCTTTAAAATCAGAAAGGAAAAACAGGCATCTGCTGAGAGCAACTCATTTCACCCTAACATTGATACCTAGATAAATACCTGGGATCAGTCATATGAATTGTCTTTTAGAACTGCCCATATTTGTCTGTTGGCAATGTGGGGAAACTAAGTTTTCAACAGAGTAGATGAAAATTCAATTTCAAACCTAAATTATTTACATTTAGACCTGCACAGTTAGGTAGGGTGAATACCCTAAGGCGTTTCTCCTTTCTTGTGGTGGGGGTTCCCATGAATAAGTGCCTACTTCACCTGGGGTTACGCTGAAGCACCAGAATCCCTGGAGCAGCAAACATCCCCTGTGAGTGCTGTCCACTTTTCTTATGAGGGACACAAGGAATTTTAGACTGCCCCTTGTTAGCCTCAGATTGAGGAGAGGGAGCATCTGCTTCTGCTGTGATGGGGAAGCCTTCCGAAGATTTGGTCTTCATTCATCTGGGAGCAAGCCCAACTCTCCAAAGCTTTTGAGTTGTTTTTCTATCTTGATTGTATTCCTTCCTTTTTTTTTTTTTTTTTTTTTTTGTCTCTTCAGTTTTTCTATTACTGACAAAAAATCTAGATTTAATTAAACTTTCTCCATACTGGAAAATTACTAGTAAATCTAAGAAAAATCATTCAGGTCTTCTCCTGTGTCAGATTACCTGTTTTATTCAGGAGGAGGAATGGGTTACACCATAGAGACAAGAACAAATTTTCAAGTCTGCATCTGCCTGGAATCAACTTCATTGCATTACAGTGAGGAAACTCTTCTCTCTCACACATGAAATGGATGGCAGTGGAAAATTGTCACAAGATGGCTTCATATATGGCAACTTCTAGCAAGATTATAATCACCTTGTCGTGCTGCAGCAAAAGAAGGTGAAAATAGAAATAAAAATTTGACTTCAGTGTACTTTTAATGCTGTAATGTGACTCTTCCATCTTCTCTCTTCTTTCTTTCTCTCTCTTTCTCTTTCTTTCTTTCTTTCTTTCTTTCTTTCTTTCTTTCTTTCTTTCTTTCTTTCTTTCTTTCTTTCTTTCTTTCTTTCTTTCTTTCTTTCTTTCTTTCTTTCTTTCTTTCTTTCTTTCTTTCTTTCTTTCTTTCTTTCTTTCTTTCTTTCTTTCTTTCTTTCTTTCTTTCTTTCTTTCTTTCTTTCTTTCTTTCTTTCTTTCTTTCTCCTTTCTTTCCTTCTTTCTATCCTTTCTTTCTTTTTTCCTTCTTTCTATTCTTCTATATATTTTATTCAATTCTTTAGCCATTTACCAGATTTTCTCTCTGCTGTTTATGTTGTTTCCTCAATTCCCACTATCTCAGCTGTTCCTCCTTCACACGACTCTTTTCTTCTTCTACTTTCCATCTTTACCCATACTTGAGATTCTCTCTCTGATGTATTTCTTACATTTCCCATTCTCTAATAATTCATGTGGGTCTTCTTCCTTCTTATTTGAGTGATGCTTTTTCCATGTGTTCTTTACAAATCAAAGTATGTTTACTCCAGTTTCCATTTTGTTTCTCTTCCATTTATGGGTAATATCTCAGTCATTGTCAAGTAAAATACAGAAACTGCAGCAATAAAACAAACTCCCCAAGGTTTTTGTCTACACCTATATACAGGAAATCTAAATTTTTTACAAAATCAAATGTATCATTTCAAGGTTTACCTATATATACAGAAAGAAGAATAAAGGTGGAAAAGAATAAAAGATTATGTCGTTGACCATTAAATACCCTATTAAAAACCCTTCTACTTGCATCTAGAAGTGCTCCAATACAGATAACCATTTCCTATATAAAGCTAATAATTTTCCATGATGTGAAAGTATTCATAAACAAAAGTATGTATGTAAGGGGAAATAAATGACCAACAAAAAAGTATCATGTGAGCCACCTGGACCTTTAAACTAAGAGTGACTTTAAAGTTACCTGCAGTCTCAGACCACAAGAATGGATTTAATTAGAACTTTCCCTGATATTTATTAAAATGTTCATGTTTTATATTCCAAATTTAAAAAAAGGTAAAGAAACACCCCCAAAAACAAAAACCCCAAACAAAACAAAACAAAACAAAACAATAAACCCAAAAAGAACAAAAAAAAAACCAAAGAGCAGCAGCAGCAAAAAACAAACAAACAAAAAAAACCACCCCCCCCCCAAAAAAAACCAAATTCACCAAACAAGCTCAGCAGCCTCTGATCACATAAAAAACATTCAGCCTTATTCAAGCCTGTAGCTCTTATAGGGTAGCTTTGGAATCCTGTACCTTCCAGAAGGGCTTTCCTGCAAAACAACTTGCTATTGAAAACTGAGATATAAATAACACCATGCAGTATAAATACTAATAGTTTAAAAACTCACTACAGGCAAATTCTTTTCAGTATTGAAATATAAAATTGCAGTCTATATTTCCAGTGAGAGAAAACACAAAATTTCTTTCTTCTTGGTAATTCCTGTTTTGTACCATAAAATCCTTCAACAATCTTTGCCACTTTTCTTAGTTTAAATTTATACGTTATTAGTAAGAAAATTCTGTTTGCACAGTCGGACCCAGCTTTGTAAATGTAGGTAGAAATATGGTCAATCTTATTCCGTGATACTTGTAAACTCCTTGTCTCTGAGACAAGATGATGGTAAACTGCCTTTTACCATTTTTAATAGTGATCATACTTAGTCAGCTCTTTTATTACCTGGCTTTTTTCTCCAACATTCACTTATTTTTACCACTGTAAATTCATTGAAATTCCTCATAGCATCCTCTGATCTAATCGCATTCTTCACACAGTAAGATAAGACAAATAAAAATCATACATTGGCTAAAAAACCCCCCTCCAAAAAAAAAAAAAAAACACCTATTATTTCCTTCTTCTGGCCAACTCCCTTACCTAACATTAGCTTTTTAAATTGAGAATGAAAGCTCCTAAGGAAATTAAGTATCATATCTGGTTATCCATAAACTTATTGTTGACTAATAGACAACATCACATTATATTATCCTGAATTCCATTAAATAGCAGTAGTCAAGCTCAGAAGGACAGTCAGGGATCCTGTCAGCATTGATACCTTTTAAGCATTTTGCATATGGGACCATATGCTGGTTTGCACAGTTGTCAAATCATAAAGATGAATAGCAGACACAGTGATCAGTGTTCCTTGCTGCAGTGTGCAAGCACTTTCTGTAGCATCTGTTTGGACATGGTTTTGACACTACCTAAAACCAAAAAACTCCCTCCTTTGCCTTTGCAAGGATTGTGTTTCATACAATTAGCCTTTTGAAAGATTTTCAGAAGCTTCTGCTTGACACAAAACCTGGAGGCTATCTGTCAAAACAGAAGAAAACAAAGAGAAGGAGTTGGAGGGAAGAAAAAATTAAAATATTTTTTGCCAAACAGATGGGATTGGCAGATATCCTAAAAGAAAGATGGATTTTGGCTCTGTCCAGTACTAGGGATTTAAAAATAGTTGCCTCAACTATGGATATTTCAGTCTTTTTTTTTTCTCCCCTTAGTGATACAAACTAAGTTGTAAAAATAAGGCAAAAAAGAGGAACAGTTAAAATGCCTGTAAAATGCATTTTTCAATATCTTCCTATGACAGAGTCGTAATTTGCAATAACTACAATAAGAGAGTTAAATTCTGAAGTACTTGGATGGTAACTTAGAGTCCTACAAAAGAGTCTATGAAGAAAGAATTCCTGTATCTTCACTGAGGCATATAGCTCAAAAAGCTGTTCTTTGAAGAATCATCAGTTTAGCTCCAAAACAAGACTTTTATACTTAAAATGGAGTTGATGTACTGAAGTTCATGACTGCAATCCCTACTTAGCTCCAAACCATCCTGAGTCTGTACATGCTTAACTCCCCAGTGGTAAAAGTCTGTAGGTACCTAACATTCTGCTTTTGGGCATATCTAAAACTGCTACCATCTTGACAACACAAGCTGTCTCTGCAATTGCCTCTTCACGTAGATAATCTTATTTTTAGCACTGAGAGCACAGTTTTTATAGATGTATTTATATGATAGATCAATAGATGTATGACAGATAGATAAAAACTGATAAAAAGAAGCCTAAATTCACTACACTACCTGATCCAGACGCCAACATAATTTTATTTCAGTCAGTGAAACCTTCTGGAAAGAGATCTGTGTACTGATCCTTGCATAAAAGGTAGTTAATTAATGCTAAATGAAGCAATCATTGGTTAAAATACGTAAATATATTTTTCCTTTTTGGATCCCTTCTCTTATCCCCATAAAATACAGACTATCCTTGGAGCAGGTCCTCCATCCTGTGCAAGCCAGGGAATAATGCTTGCTATCCACCCAAACGAAAAGTCTGTTTCAAATTCAGTGTCTTCTGAAATTTGATTTTTCTCCCAAATCTAATCCTGGTAATATAAAACATGTACTGACCCATTTACTTATGTCTACACATCTCCACCCTGCCACCAGGCCCCCATTTCAAGGAATCCATTTTGTTTATTTACTTATTTGCCTTTGGCAATGGTTTTCTTAAAAGAAGGGAGGTTTGTGTTGGAACCACATAGAAATTCAGCTATGGAGGGTGTCAACCTCCAGTTTTCAAATTTTGAAAAACATTTTAATCACTGAATTTGCATATAGAATAGGATATTGCTGTCTGCTCTTACAAATTTTTGTAAAGAAGTAAAGGTAACTAGTGGTCCACTCTAGGATAATTTCAGACTATGCCCGTAAATAGGGATGTATTCCTACAGACCAGAGGAAGAGATATTATCTCCTCAAAACACTGGGATTTTAAACCAAAACTAAATTTCAATGCTTCAGATTGCTGAATTACTCAGCTTTTCACAAGAACAACATTTGTTCAAGACCTTCTGTGTTTAAATGTTGCATGTCACATATAAAGTACCTGCAAAGCTAGTAAATCTTTACAGAACTGGTTTATAAATAAATATGGTTTAATATGAAACACACCTGCTTCAAAACTGATATAAAATAATTTGTGTTCCATAGGAGTGTAATGATATTAATTGAAAGAATTAATTAGATGTGTATATACACATCTAAGCAGCAGAGAGATTTTGTTTCCCTCCATGTATTTTATACTTTCAACATGTATTTAGAGGACTTTTTTGGAGCCTTTTAAGAAGAAATTTTTAGCAACTTTTACATATGATAAAATACAGTTGTAGAATAATGCTCTCATACCTCACTAAGTATTGAAACATTCCAGGTATTGCACAGATGTGTTAAGACAGCAGAAAAGTAATTTGTACATATTAGTAATTAATCACATATTTGTAAATATTAATGATTATCACCTCTGGTGATAGTTTGATAAGAATCCTCATTTGAGTTTTTTCTGACCTCTCCAGGATTTCCAGGCACTTTACAAGCTGAAGTGGTATCCACTTAAATGGGAAATATTTTTTTACACATTAGTTTAACTTAGGTACAAATCCAAGGCTTGTTAAAGTAAATAATAAATTTTCCATTGACTTTCTTAGGCTTTGACTCAAGCTCCATGAATAGATTTTTATTCTAAATGAACATTTCAGCTGTATTCCCCTCTGCCCCTTGAAGATCACTCTCTGTGTCACTTTTTAATTTGCTAGCCAGGAATTCATCAGTCACCAACCGTGTCCTAGTTACCCTCCAGATGAAGAGGGTTCAGTACCCACTGCAGTTGGCAGCTGCTGCTGTTGCTCCAGCTCCTAATTTCCTAACAGCCCTTGCTGAAAATGGCAAAGAAACAGGAGGAGGAGGGGAAACAGCTTTGTAAGAGAGATTAAGCCTCAGCCATATGCCAGTGTTTCTGCAGTGACTGTAAGATACTGGCCAGAATGATTCCTGCTGGCTTTGCTTTATCTCCAGGAATTTCAAAATCTACCAGCTTTGCACTATGGACTGGAATGTTTGGAAATAGCAAACAAGTAGCATTTACTGTAACAGTACTCAGAGATATAATCAAAAGACCTATGATTCCCGGAAAACCCAGGAAAAGACCTTTAGGGCATCTGAGGTTGATTTAGATGTCTAAATATATATACATCAACATAGATTTCTATTAACATGTGACACAAGGAGACAACCATCCTTTTCAGGGTGCTGTTTCTTTTTTATGTGGCTACATTTGTCATGTGAGAAAAGAAATACCACTTTAGTGACAACTCCTATGCACATTTGAGTGCTAGGAAAAAAACCATCTTGACTGAGGTCAGAGAAGATGTGTGTGTTTTCAGAGCAAATTGAATTTATGTATCTTAGCTCTTCACCTTGTTGCCATTCAGACAAATTAGAAATAATTGTGTCCAAAAAATGAGGCAGATGTGGAGGAAGAAATGACTTAATGATTCCTCAAGAAGTTCTGTGTGCTGAGCACAGTGAGCACAGACTGCTGTTTTAGGAATGTGCCCTCAATCTTAGTGCAGAAATACAATTTTTCAGATAAATATACCAAAGTTTGTAGTTATTAACAAAAGTAGAAAACTGACAGATTTTACTCATCAACAATATTTTCCTGGGTATTTTGAGATGATAATATAGATGACACTGTGTATCTGTAGTATTCTTTCTGGTTATTAATTTTGCTTAGTGAACTTCCTCTAATGAACAGTGCATTTCATTTCTTCTTCCATCTTCATTTCTTACCCATTTCATATCTGATGGTGAATTATAGGAATGTGATGGACAGAACAACCTTTGCCTCCAGCACAATCTTTCTACCTCTCCACTATTAACATGAATGCAGGTAGGCAGATACACACATATGAAACAAAAAAAGGCAGGTGCACCTACCTGTATGCACAGAAAAATTCATCAACCTATCTATATGAAACATATACAAAATAGGAACATCTATCAAAAAAATTGCAAAACAGCAAAGTGAAAATAGACTTAAAGACATTGTTTTAAATAGCTGTAGCATGCAGGGCATGCTTCATAAACTGCAGATAGGCTTCCTGAATAAAATATGAGGTTGTGTAGCTCCATGACTATCTCAGTTAGTAAAAAAAAAGAAATCTGAAGAAAATTTATAAATAGGCCATACACTATCTCCAAAGGGATAAACAAAATAGCCAGCAGTGACAGTATTTGCTTTTCATGTGTGCAAATACAAGGCCTAACAAATGTCATCTCCTCATTTGCAAATTAAGATATAAAGGAAATGTCTCTGACAGTACATGCAACAGTTCATATTTGAAGTTTGGCACAGTGAACTGACAGCCACAGAGGAACTGCAGTCGCCTAATCCTTTCATTCTGCCTTCCAGCTACTGGCAAGGAGGGTGGAATTTAATAAATATGTGATGAGAAAAGGCTGTGAAAGGCTGCCGTATCTTCTCCTCTGCAAGAACTCATCTTCAGAGATAATTAACTAGATGACAATATACAAAGTGCCATTAACAAGAGCATTCAAATAATTTCTGGACTTAAGTACACTTTTAAGCTGCTTATCAGATTTTCATTTATGAATCTATTCAGCTGTCAGGCTTACATCCTGGCCCTTTATTGAAGCTCACATGGGAATCCAAACCTTCTAATTTTCTATAGAGATTCATTTCAGAATCAATTAGAGCTGGTGGCAGCCTTGTCCCTGTGTGCTAAAGGGATTAGTTGGACACTTGCTCAGCTGGGGCTACCTTTGAATGTACATTCAACTCTCCTTTGAGAAAGAGTTGTTTTTGAGAGGATTCTGAAGCAATTGAAGTACTGAAATCAACAGATGGCAGATAATCACTGGAAACATGTACAGTTTTGTTAAGAAAGGGAAAACACTATTTAAAACCGCATCCTTGGCGCTGTACAAGGAAGAGATAAAGTGAGAAAGAGAAAAAAAAAGAGAAAATAGAAGAATTGGAAAAAAATAGGAAAAAGAAAAGGAAAATGAAAAGGAGAAGAAAAAAGAAAAAAGAAAAAAGAGCATAAGATTCTTCTGACTCTCTCCTAGTGTTGCAAAACAAATGCTCTAGAAGAGATCCCAAGGGCTGTCCTTTTATACTTTTTGCATCCATAAGTTCTTCACATCTCAGTTTTTGCAGCAGACCTTTGGCCATTTTGTACCTATGTGTTATTAGTTTCTCTACTACTTGTCTTAGCAACTTCAGTTTGCCATTCCAAAACACATTGCTTTCAATTTCTAGTAAACAGTTCAGAAAACAAACCCACGTGGAACAGTTATCCACTCTTTTCTATTTCCAGGCAGTCTAGGTTTTATTCAGTTGTTCACATTTTTTGGTTATTTTACACTTCAAAATTAGAAAGTTCCATTCAATCCATTCTCACATTTTAATTCTAGAAGGTTCTTGCTTATGAGAAGGTGGTTTATGCTAAGTGATTTAAAAAAAATATTAGCCACAAGTTTGAAATCAAGTTTCTGAGCTTACTTGCAGAAACGGACAACTTCACAAACAAATAAGCCGAAAACGATGTAAGGAATCACAGAATAACAGAACACTCTGAGTTGGAAGGAGCCCACAAAGATTATCAAGCCCAGCTTTTAAGTGAATGGCTTATACGGAGATCAAACCTGCATCCTTGACGTCGTTACTACCATGCTTCAGCCAACAGAGCTTGTATCAGATTGTACCAGCTTTTACTTAAACAGCTCAGAAAATTGATTTGTACAAGTATAATACCATAAAGATAATTTATTTCAATGTATTTAGTTTTGAAGTGATGGTTATAACAAGGACAATGATCTTCCATGTCCTAGGAGCTGTATCTATGAGCCACAAGACTGAGAATGCTGAGGGTCATGACCTCTAAAGAAGGCTAAAAAGTAGGAGATGGCCAGCTGTGGTCATGTCAGGTGTAGGCTCTGACACTGGCTATAGTAGCCTTGGCAGGTTTATTTGAGGTTGTGTCCACAAAGAGGTTCCAGCCTCTCTAAGAAGCTCTCAGAGAGCTTTGTGCAGAAGCCCTGCTCTAATTTTGTCACAGTAACTGCATTTGAGCTGCCTGGAGGTCTTCTGGGGGCTAAGAGTCCCGGTCACTGATTTGCATCTGAGACATTCAGGGCAGAGCTTCAGCATATTGTAACCATTGGACATAAATGTTCCCAATAGCTGGATTTGAGCCCGTTTGGGCTGAAGGTGGAGGAAGTATTTATCTTCTTCATTAATTTGTATGTTATATTGTTAATCTGCTAATATGTGTGATGTGTTCACATTTCAAAAAATCTTGTACAATCTACTTTTGACCTTTAAGACACCACTAGGCTCTATGACATAAAAGCATATCTGAATGCTCCTGCCCTCACTGGGAAAGGAACAGTTTTATAGAAAAAAATACTTCCTTCAAGATTCAGGAAATCTCTTCCTTCAAGGTTCAGAAAATTACAGAAGTTTCACTACAGTGAAATATTTTCCATTTAAAGATTGCTATAGTTACACTACTATATATCTAAATCTCAACTTTTTTACCCTACTGGTAGTCTCCTTAGGGTCCCTCTTATCTCCCATGAACAGTAGTGACATCACTACATACATGTAAGGATTTTTTTCCTAAATCAAAAAGAAAGAAATTCACTACGTAATCCATTCATGTGTTCTATAATGAAATATGGTTTTAAAATGAAACAGCTTAGATGCTATAATTCTACATTTTTCTAACTTGTGAAAAAGTAAGAGCCCTAATAGACATGCTTATTTAGTAATGTTGCTCAAAATCTCCCTTCACTTCTCAGCTGCTATCCATGGGCTTCACATGTTTTCATAGCTGTCATATTTCTGAACTAATAATAGGCAATGTACTCAGTCCAAATAAGAATTAATTTGGAGGTGTGACTTTTTGGTGTCATTTTCTGAATGGAAAAGCACAAAGCAAACAAAGTTCATGCATTAGTCACACAATAAAAGATGAAAATTATTAATACAATAAGAATACATCACTCACACACACAAGCAGTGGTGTGTCTGTAGATCAAGGGTCAGATAGTACTGAAATTACTGTATTCCCAATGTAATAATTTGAATAATTCTGATATTCAGAGATTTAGACATACAGGTTTTGCAGTGCTTTACATGTAATAATAATTTTGGATACCATTTCTCAGTGGAGAAGAAGAATGCTTTATTCTTACCATATGCTTGCATGACGCTCATTTTAAAGTAAGATGGCAGTATGTTAAATTTAATACTGCAGAGCATCATCTCCAGAATTCTGTTACACAGAAATGTGAAACCAAATGTACTTTTACAGAAGTGTAAGGAAGATTCAGCTTGTATAAACAGTCGTGAGTCTCTTAATTTTGGTAAAATAATTTTATGTTTCCAAAGGAACATATCTATTATGTTCATTAAAGGTGATAGAGTAACAGCCCTTGAGAGTGAAGATATCTATTATCAAGAACACCTAGCCAAGTAGAGCAATCCACAGAAAGCTAACTCAGCAAACCAATAAAGTAATGAATTCTGCCTCTGTGAGGATGTGTGGGTGTATATTTTGAAAAAGTAAATAGTGGTAAATATGATTTTTTCATTACAGTGAAATGAGTAATCCTATTCTTAAAATGTACATATGTTGAAAACAAAACAAAAAAAAGTCTTGTTTAACATCTTTATCAGTCCTGTCTAATATCTTTCTGGATGATGTGGATGAAAGCACCAAGGGCACCCCCAATATGTTCACAAGCAGCACTAAGTTGGGTGGGAGTGTTGACCTGCTGGAGGGTGAGAAGGTAAGAAGCCCAAAGTGATCTGGACAGACTGGATTGATGGACTGTGGCTAGTGGTATAAAGTTTTAACAAGGCCAAGTGCCAGATCCTACACTCTGGCCACAAAAGCTCTATGCAGATCTACAGGTCAGGGAA
>NW_005054305.1:12112728-12113976 GCF_000277835.1 Geospiza fortis
TGACCAGCAGAAAAGGCAAGGAGGTCAGTGGCATCTTGGCCTATATCAAGAATAGTGTGGCCAGCAGGACCAGGGCAGTGATTGTTACCTCATACTTGGCACACCTCAAGTGCTGTGTCTGGTTCAGGGCCCCTCATGACGAAACAGACATTGGGGTGTTGCAGAGTCCAGAGGAGAGTGACAGAGCTTCTGAAGGGTCTGGAGAGTGACTGATAAGAGGAGAGACTGAAGGAGCTGGGGGTAGAAAAGAAGGCTCAGGGCAGGCCTTAATGCTCTCTACAGCAGCCTGGAAGGGGGTTGTAGCCAGGTGGAGGCTGGTCTCTCCTCCCAGGCAACCAGTGAGAGGCCAAGAGGAAATTTCCTCAAGCTGTACCACAAGAGGTTCAGGTGGGATATCAGGTAGAATTTTTTCAGTTAAGGGGTTGTTAAGTATTGGAATGGGCTGCTCAGGGAGTCACCACCCCTGTTCAAGAAATTACTGGACATGGCATACTATCATTTAGTTAACAAGATGGTGATTGGTCAAAGGTTGGACTCTGTGACCCTAAAGGTCTTTTCTAACCTAAATGATTCTCTGATTCTCTGGGAAAAATGAAAAATAACCTGCTGCAAAGAGTTATTTTTATTTAGTAATAAGGTATGTAGTGATGCTACTTTTATCGTTAAATTCAGTAGCCATTTTGAACCTAGATGTCAACTCAAGCACTTGAATAAGGAAACTTTATTTTACATCTTTCACAAATTTTTGCATTTGCAATTTCTTTAGAAAAATAGTACATTGAAGCCTGACTGAAGAGTACACTTGAAATACTATTTTAAAATTTCCATCATCTTGAGAATGAAACTGAAGACCCAGAAATCAGATATGTAAATTTTATTAGTATTTAACAGGAAGTAGTAATCAAGGGCATTGCTAAGGAAATTTACCAATGATAGATTTAGAAAAGCAGAAAGCACCAATGGGGATTCATAAACTGGCAGCATGGGCAGAAAAATCAGGTATTCAACTTTAAAATATGCAAGCTCAAGAATCTGTTCAGAGATAAATGAATTGCTACAAAGATAGAAAGGGAGGCAACAACCTGGAAAGCATTAATTCTATGAATACTATACAGGACATTAGATATCAGTTCAAAAGTGTGAAATATTGTTGCAATAACATAGCAAAGATAATAGACATTTTGGACTGCATATATATTACCTTACAAAGCAAAGGTCTAATGGAAGTTCTGTTTCTAAAGCACTGGA
>NW_005054305.1:12113986-12127569 GCF_000277835.1 Geospiza fortis
AGTGCATTCAGCTCTGGGCAAAAAATTTCCATAAATATACTGATAAATTGATAGGTACTCAGTGAGCTGTGCAAATAAATAAAAAAATAAAAAAATATTAGTGGGCTAAAGTGGGTTATTCATGCTACACCCCTGTAAGCGTTTAAGGCCAGGTTAGATGGAGTTTTGAGCAATCTCTTCCAGTGGACGCTGTCCCTGCCCATGTGTCCTGGTTTGAAAAGGAAGTGAGGTTTTTGGGATGCTGTGGTCAAACCAATAGGTGCTCAGATTTGAATATTGGCACCTGATGTGGCCACTGGGGACACGGATACGCCTCTGAGAACACAGGGGTTTTAAAAGCAGAGAACTCCCAGGGGGAAGCTCTCTTGGGTTCCCTCGGTGGAAGAGATCAGATCTCCCCTGCCTGGCTGCGTGCTGGCCAGGGAAGGGGAAGCCATGCGGCCGGGTGGGATAGGCCGGGGCCTTGGACAGAGATGGGGGTGAAGGCCCCCACAGGATGGAAGGGTGGAGGAGCACCGAGAGGCATCGGGCAGCCACCCCCCCCCCTCCCCCCCCCTTTCCCCGGGGGGGGCCTGTGCTTGTGCCCACCGAGAAGGAGAAGAGGGGAGTGTGGCGAGAAGGTGCCCAGCAGGACAGCCATGGGAGTTCTGGACAGGCAGAGTCTGAGATTTTTAACCCTTTTCTTGAATGATGGAAACCTTACAAATGCTGATCCTCCTCCTGGAGTTGAATGAGAAGAGAGATAGAGATGAGATAAGAGGAAATGGGCCAAGAGAGATTCTTAGGTGGGAGGAGGTGATGTAGTGGCCTTTGGCTGGACTTTTCTTGTATAGCCATGGACAGAACCATTTTTCCTGTGACACAGAGACTGCATTTAGGGGGAGGCAATGGCTCGGAGCCAAGAGAGTGCAGTGATGTTATGTGAAGGAGTGCATGAACAGAGACAATGGGTGAGGAGGGTGGTTGGTGCCCTCGATCTACAGTGGAGAAAAAGATCTCTGTTCTTGAGACTCCTCGGCCCCAGGGGGTGAAATTTGGGGGGGACAGGTGTCCCGAAAGTGAGAGACTGTGGTTTTTTTGGAACTGGGCAAAGCACCCTTAAAAGGGGAACCCTAGAAGCAGCTCTGGTCCATGTACAGTGGTGAGAGCACAAAGGAAGAGGTCACGATGGCAAATGATCTCTGGGCAGTGCCACGTGTGACATGGAAACACAAGAGGTCTCAACTGTGTTTCCAGGGGAAGCCTATGGTACAGAATTGATTATCTAAAGGGTGGTGATGGGCTGAGAGTTGGTGATCTGAGGGATGGGTGTATTGGAAATTTGGTGGGGGAGAGGAGGAATGTTTTTGGAAGGTTTTCATTCTGAGTTCTGTGTGTGTTTCTTTTTATATATAGTTGTAGGTTGATAAAGTTTTTCTTCTTTATTCCTGAGTTGGAGCCTGCTTTGCTCTATTCCTGGTCACATCTCAGAGCAGACACCAGGGAGCATATATTTTCATGGGGGCACTGGCATTGTGCCAGCATCAAACCATGACACCATGGCAGGGAGGGTTGGAACTAGACAGTTTTAAAGGCAACTCCCAACCCAAATAATTCTCTGAATCAAAGAGTTAAATAGAAGCCAGACTACCTAAAGTGGCTCTTTTTTTTGACATAAAAATGTACCACATAATTACATTTGATTTGCATGAAAATGTAGTCTTTTCCTAAAAACCTTCTTTTTGCCATAGTCAGGTCCATATATAAAAGCTTATTAAAGAAGCAACTAAGGACCGTAGCAGTTATATTAAGAAAAAAGTCAATGTAAAACAGAGGAATCACTAATGTTAGCTTAATATATTAATTCAATGAAAGTAAAGGGCAACAAGGCTGGCAAGGGGCTTGGAACACAAATCCTGTGAGGAATGACTGAGGGAGCTTGTTTAGCCTGGAGAAAAGGAGACTCAGGGGTGCCCTTATCACTCTCTACAACTCCCTGAAAGGTGGCTGTAGTCAGGTGGGGGTTCGTCTCTTTCACCAGGCAACAACTGATAGAACAGGGAGACACAGTCTTAAGCTGCACCAAGGAAATATAGGAAAAAAGTTTTTCACAGAAAGAGTCATAAAGTGCTGGAATGGTCTGCCCGGGGAGGTGGTGGAGTCACCATCCCTGGATGTGTTCAAAAAAAGGTTAGATGTGGCACTTGGTGCCATGGTTTAGGGGAGGTGTTAGGGCATGGGTTGGCCTTGATGATCTTGGAGGTCTCTTGCAATCTAGTGATTCTGTGATTCTGTGACTTTTTAAAAATTTATTTAGTAGTACAGTCAAATACACTATCTTTGGATAATTTTATTGTGAATGCTAATTGAGACCTCCTTAAACTAGGATATGACACCTGATCTCAATCACTTCTTACAGCAATCATGATTTGATTTACCCATATTCTACACCATTTCAGACATTTCATGCCATTCATCACATTTCGGTTTTCATCCATTCTTTCAGCAGATTTGAGATCTAGTACATAGATCAGTTCCAGCATTTAATTCCAAATTTCCAACCCTTTCCTCCTTTAGGTTTCATAATGCAGCCATTTCTCATCAATCCTATTCCTAATCCCATATGTTACTGAAAGAGGCAGTTCTTGTTTTTCTCGGAGGACTAGGAAAGAAACAGTAAATATGTATATAAAATGGATAGTTTTCTGTTCTTTCATGTACTATATACTGTGGTAGTATAAGGAAAAGTAATTGCAAATCCTATGTAGAACTTGCATATCCTTAAATATATTCTTAGCAAAGAAGAAATCTTCAGGGCTTTTAGATATTAAATAAATGTTAACACTGCTTTATCTAGCATGCCTGAATTAAGTTTTTTTCTCACATCTGACTTGCTTAGGCTTGGCTATTTTAAGAGGTAATCCAATTACACACCTGTGAAGAATATCTTGTAATTGAAACTATGGACCTAATTTAACCATGTGAGATATTAATAGCTTGCTTCCATATCTTTTAGATATATATTCTGTACTTAGGAATAGTGAGTTGTATTCATCTGTGTCAGATACAGTCACATTAGTAGCTTGTCATTTCCCTGATTTTTAATTTTTTTTTATTCTCTCACAATGGATAGCTGCCTTCCATTGTCATTAGAAGATATTTTCATTGATTCTTACCTAAACACGTTTATTGCAAGATATTTAGCTTCCCTAAATTTGTTTTCAAGAGGATTAACTTCCATTAAGATTCATCAATATATGTCATTAACTGTCCAACAATCCAATCATCTCCATTTTCATGATGAACAATGCATCTTTGGTTTTGACTCACCATAACTTTGTTGCATATCTGAGGAAGGGCAATTGACATTTTTATATTATTCTTTCAAATGTATTCTTACTATTTCTAAATGACTTAGAATTGACATCAGCTCTTGTTATTTGCGTCACATAAGCATCTTTCTGAAGAATGTGGTGAACAACCATTGTTGAAACCATTTGAACTCCTCCACGCTCCCTATAACACCCACTATTTTGTGGCTAAAACTTTAAAATAACACAATAAGACTCCATTTAAAAGTGTTTTTATAACTATCATTTTTACACCTGTGTATATTTAGATGGTAAATAAAAAACACTACTTTGTTTTCTCATTTTTTTAATTACAAAAATGGATGAAACGGTTTTCACTAATCTCTTCAAGATGTTTTGAGAATTTTAAAATTATTTTATGTTAATGCATTTAATATAATCTCAACTATATTTTTAAAAGTCTAAGTATAATATAGTCTATCTTTTTAAATGCCCCATAAATCTTCAGCTAGAAATGTTCATTGTGATTCATAATAATATTCTATGATCTCACTAAGATTATCATTACAGGTTTTCTTATTTAAGGTGCATTGTAGAGAAAACAATGTTATTTATTTATTTATTTACTATCCCTGCTGAGAATGTTTTATTGATTAAACAACATTTTCATGTAAATACAGTGTCAAAAGGTTATAATCAAATACTTTGATTCTTAGATTATAAGGGCAAAATGTAACACTGTATTGATTGATCTCCTTGTGAAACAGATCATAGATTTCATCCCATGAGTCATATACCTGCCAATTTTATAACTGTAAAATACTTGTATAACACCTACTTTTGACACAAGCATTTCAAACAAGTCATCTAATGACATTGCTTGCTGATTTGCCCCAGTTGATAATTATGATATTTCAAAAATATATATTTTATTTACTCTTTGATTTTTTAAAATCTCAAATCCTTATTGTTTGGACATATGCAGGTGCATTGAAATAGTTAAATTAATTCTAACTGATTTTTCTTTTTTTATTTAAATGGTTTATGGTGAAGAAAATAAAGCATTAAAGAGCTCTGTTTCCATACTGCCAATAAAGGACTTCTTTAGTTGATTTTTTACTTTAATTTTATTACTTCAGTTTCTTTTGTTGTCAACAATGTAGCAGCATGTACCTATCTGGTAGGCAGTTGGATGCACAAACAGATTTTTTTTCTAGTTTAACTGGGCAGCTTTTATTCTGTCAACATTTTTCCACTGCAACAGTAATAATGAATTTTTCTGCAAGGACTTTTCCTGTAAAGAATCAGAAAATTACGTAAAATCTTCAGCATGAGATTTATCTGCAACTTACAAAACAATAGCTTTCTAATCATGGCCTGTTTCTTTATCAAGAGCAAATTAATTTCACTGGCTCCTAAAGAACTGCTACAAGACCAGAACATGAAATTTATAAAGAAATAATTGACAAAATTATATCACACTTACACCACATTTCTTAAATTTTAAACATTGAAACTGAAATATTTTATTAAATATTCTCTTACGGAACACTTAGAGGGGTTTTTTTTAATGATTCTTTTGGGATTTATTTTATTTCTGTATTGTGTGATTGCTAACATTTGCATTTATACTAGGACTAGAAAACAAGTATGGTTTCAGTTTACAATTCTACATTTATACTGTGCTACAGTGCCCTGAATCTGACATTTTTATACCTTAATTCAGATTTTCCTGTCAAATTGGTGTGTGATGGGGAAATCTTCTAGCTAACACTCATGTAAACCACAGTGACTAGTCAAATTAGATGGGGTGTTCTTTATTATTAAAAGAATGAGTAAAAGTGTGTGATGTGCCTTTTCATCTGAATATTATTAAATTTATTTTGGGATAGAATGATATAATAATTTCTTCTGTCAGGAGAATAGAATTTTGACTTTTTTTCTTCCTACAATCAATTGCAAGTAGAAAAGCAAGGTATTTTTTCTATTTTACAATATTAAAATATTAAAATATTTTAATTAAAATAGTATAGAAATATATTAGTTAAAATATTATAGAAAAACTAGAAAATATTAATATCTAAGAATAGATCTGTAACCATTCTGCTTTGTAGTAATAAAAATATTTATTTTGTGATCATCTCGGTTATTTGTTATTTGATTTTGTTTAACAAGTAAAAGGTTGTTGTGGTTTAATCCTGGTAGGCAGCTAAGCACCACATAAACACTTGCTCAGTGTCACCTCCCTCTCAGCTGGATGCAGACAAGAATTGGAAGTGCAAAACTAGATTGAGATAAAAGTATGTCTTTTAAGATAATCACAAAACCAAAACACAAGCCCACAACAACCATCACCAAAACTAAACCCGAGGAAAACACTGGAGTCCAAATAGTCCCTAAGCACCAGGCAGCCATGGAAAATTTCCCTCCCCAGCATTACTTGCTGCACTGCACTCTTCAGCAGTAGCTAAAATATGGATAACTTATCAACTCTGTTCAGTCACAAGTCTAGAACATAGCACAAATGTAATTTGCTTAAATAAAAATTAATTCAACCCCAGCAAAAGCAGAACAGTTTTTTCGACTGTAATATTTTCTGTAATTCTAGGAACTTTACAGTTTTCCATCATGGTCTATGACCTATTGCAATTTTTCCTCAGTTTACTCATAATCAAAGTTTGCAGAGGAAAGAATATAGAAATTTGATATTTAGAAACTTTAAATTATGACATATTAGACTCTCAATCTGAAATTTTTCCAGTCTTCTCATCTCTGTGTTGGTACTCACAGACAAATAAATAAATTTAATGTAGACATAAAGTTTCTAGCAGATGTCTCCTGTATTAGTGCATGGAAGACTACCAGAGAGTTCTAGTTATCCTAAAGTAACAAAACTCTTGTCATGGTTTGACACTGGCACAATGCCAGTGCCCCCATGAAAATATACTTTCCCTAGTGTCTGCTGTGAGATGTGACCAGGAATAAGCAGAGCAGGCTCCTACTTAGGAATAGAGGGGAAAAAAAATTATTAACTAAACTACAAGAGAAAAGGACACACACACACGGAAAATGGAAACCTCACAAAAACACTTCCTCCTCCCCCCACCACATTTCCAATACATCTATCTCCCAAGTTTCCCAGCTCTCCGTCTATCACCACCTCTCAGTCCATCAGTCCTCAGTTCATCAAGCGGAGAGGAGTCCTTCATGTGCCATAGGCTTCCCCTGGAAACACCGTTGAAACCTCGTGTGTTTCCGTGTCACTCGTGGCGCCGCCCGGAGTACAATCTGCCATCGTGACCTCTTCCTTTCATATCCAGGGCTCTCACCACTGAACACGGACCAGAGCTGCCTCTAGGGTCATCCTTTTTAAGGGTGCTTTGTCCAGTTCCAAAAACGGCACAGTCTCTCACTTTTGGGACATCCTGTCCCCCCCAAATTTGTTTGCCCCTTGGGGTTGAGGGGCACCAAACTGAACCCTCTCAGTTCTGAGCCATTGCCTCCCCCCTGGATGCAGTCTCTATGTCACAGGAAAAATGGTTCTGTCCATGGCAGTACAAGAAAAGTCCAGCCAAAGGCCACTCCATCATCTCCTGCCACATAGCATTCTTCTCAAGTTCTCTCACAAATCTGCATCACATCACACTTGTCCATTTCCTGCTCCATTTCATCTCTATCTCTATCTTCTCATTCAGATCCAGGAGGATCAGTATTCATAAGGTTTCCATTTTTTAAGAAAAGGGTTAAAATCTCAGGTTCTGCCTGCCCAGAACTCCCACGACTTCTCACTGTGCCCCCCTCCGCTGCACTCCCTCCTTCTCCTTCTCGGCCGGCTATGCTATCAAATTTGGCACCAGCACAGACACCAGCCCACTCTCTCTCCTTGGGCGGGGGGTGGGCTGCCCGATGTCTCTCTGTACTCCTCCACCCTTCCATCCTCGGGGACCTTCAACTCCCTCTCTGTCCAGGGCCTGGCTCACCTCATGGCCACATGGCTTTCCCCTCCCCCGCCCAGCTGGCAGCTGGGCAGGGGAAGGTCCGACTTGTTTCCCAGCCGGAACCCAAAGAGGAAGCTCCCAAGGGAGAGCTCTGCTTTTAACCCCTGTGTTCTCAGAGGTGTATCCAATGCCCCAGTGGCCAAACCAGGTGCCAATATTAAAAATCTCAACACCTATTGGTGACCACAGCATATCCCAAAAAACCTATTTCCGGTCAAACCACATCAACTCTAAACCAGGAGGTTTCAAAGTTCAAATTTCAAACATCATATTCATGCCAGGAGCATGAGTCTCCAATATTTTTTCACTCACTATATTTACACGTAGTGAATAACTTGTCTTATATGAACAGAAAATTACTTACCCTGCTTCCACATGAAGTCCTGAGTCAGGGACTGAGTACTAACTCAGGTTAAGAAAGAACTGCTTCGCCATGTCATTATTAACTGGTCAAAGAAATGCTGAGAGGTAATTTACTTCAGAGTATTTATTCATCTATTCTAGAGCAGAGATCTTTGTTATTTGTTCTGTATCTGTTGGACAGAAGCGATAAGACTCAAAACTGGTATAGGACAGCATAGATTTATCTGGATATATGAGTTTGTTTCTCTTATTTACAGTACCCAGGTTTAGTTGATATGAATTAAGAAATACAGCCTGAAATATTCCTTCAATTTTAGGTGATTTGAAGGATTGTCTCAATCTTAACAGTATTGTGAAAAAGCCTGACGTATTATCATTCTTTACGTTGAAGTGCTATTTCATTGATACTCTTAGTTTGTTGATAAAGTCGGGTCTCAGGACTTCTTCTCAAGGACAAAAATTCCAGTGTTAAGAGATAACTTTGCACAGTTGTTTTTGACTATAGCGTCACATTTCAGACCATTTATAATTGTTGTTGAATAACTTAATTGTTACTTAAATAAAAATGCTACCCAGTGTTTATGACAATCACTTTTCTGTTGAAATTTACAATTGCATCACTTATCACAGCAAGAAATCCATTTTGCTAAATATAATAGAAAGGGGCACACTGTATGTCAACTTTGTATTGCAGTTCATTTGAAACAAGAGTATTCAAAATGTCTGTAAAGGAGTCTTGTAATAATTACACTTTCTGTTTTACTCTAATTCATATTCTAGAGGTTGAAAAATATATCTAAGAGTTGAATGACATTTCTGACAATTTCCAGCTGTTTTCTCACACTATTCTTAATGAATAAAAACAACAGATTCAATATTTCAACATGATTCTTAAAAAGAGATTTAAATATAGATTCATGTATTAATTTGGTGTGTACATTTTTTAATCCTAAAGGTCATTTACATTTTTTTACAGTCAGAATATTTATTTAAAAAAAAATCGAGGAATTTTGTCCCTGAGCCAGAATACTACAGTATGACTAATTTGTTTTAAGGACATTAGTCCAAAAGTTATTTCTTTCAATAAAGTTCTACTATTTTCTGAACATGCTAATTTGGTGATAAATTTAATAACATTTTGAATGCTTTAAATGATATCTAAAGTATAATAGATTGTATATTTCATGCATTTCTTTTGAACCCTTGAGCCTAGCTGTTTTCTTAATTGATTCATAAAAATTGCATGAATACTGGGAAAAACCCCCTCAGGCTTCAACTAGTGATTTATTTGAATGCATTCACTATCTGAAAATATTTGGTAAAATCTCTTTTGCCTTTTTTTTTTTTAATTCAAAATGCTGGTCTTCATAGAAGTTAACATTATGAAACCAAATTAAGTAGGAGGAAATACTTGTTACGTGGGGCTGGAGGGTCGGCGACAGGGACAACACATACTCTCAGCAATCCGTGCAACAGCAGTGAGTTTTGTTGTTTGGATTCTCTTTACATAGGGATTAGGATCTCCTGAGTTAAACCTCAGAGTTTTAATATCTCCTTGGTTAAACCACTGGGTTAAACCACCTGGGTTAAACCACCACTCCTGGGTGAAACTACCTGGGTTAACCCACCAGCCAGATTGAATCCAACCTATCCCTGCCTCATCTGAGGACTTGTTTTACTTTTAGGCTGGTTGAGTTTGGAGGTCTGATACGGCCAAATTTATTTTGGCCAAATTTATTTTTGGTTGCAGGCTGGCTGCAACCATGACAAATACATACAGGAGCAGGAGCTGGATAACGGTCAGGGTCATGAATGCTAGATTTGAAAAAGACTTGTCAGATTGCTAATCTATGGATTGAAGGGTTAATATCTTTGGATTAGGGTACATGTCTGCCTTGTACACAGACAAGTCACTAAAGAGAGAACAAAACCCCATGAATCATTACTGTGCTTTATAACTTTATTTATTTTCTACTATGCTATGGCTTAGAAGTTTACAATAATTCATTCAAATTGCAAAAGCACTATATAAATTAAGTGTGCTTTCCCACAGCATGAATAATATGGAATTCAACCCCCCCAGGGTAATATTCAGCCACCTAAATAACAGGATCATCCTCCAGATTCCTGCCTAGACTCTCTCTGCCAACTTCTGCATAAAATTGCGGTGAAAAACCTAAACTTTGAAGACAAATTCAATACAGAGGCACATTTTATTTTCAACACAGTGATTGAATGAGCATCATCTTTCAGAAAAAAGGAAGAAATTAATGACATGAAATCAGATCCTGAAGGACTGTATAGTAACAGATACACACATACAGGATCAAGGGTAAGTAAGACATCCTACACAACTGTAGCTCAAAATTTCCCTAGCTTCTTAGTGTTGCAACCCAAACAAGACAAAACAAAACAAAGCAAAATAAAATAAAATAAAATAAAATAAAATAAAATAAAATAAAATAAAACAAAACCAGCCAACATTAAATAAAATCTAACTAAAAGCTCTTTATATGTTTCTCCATTTTCATAATCTGACCCACACAGCCCTGTGACCATTGGTGCAACTGCTTTAACACTGCCTCCTATTGCTTAATTGCTTTTGTAACATTTCATCATACTCCAAACAAAAGATTCATAAAACAAGACAGAGACATCACTGACTTGAAATACTCCAGTCTTTTTAAGCATAGTCAGCTAATTCTAGAGTTTCATGCTCAAATTTATCGCATCTGGCTGCTGTAACCAAGTCAGGAACTAGGGCTTCATCTATTCTCAGGGAAGTAATTTATCTAAATAAGGTAAAAACTCTCTCTAGAAGTGTCCACACACCTCCAGCATAGATACACAGAGAAATAATCTAAGGTGGTTAGTTTTCTAACATAGACTAAGTGGGATGTTTTCAGTGACTGATTTCTGTTCAAGTCCATTCAAAATTCAGGAAACAGAAGTTCTACAACTTATGCTTCCTAATAATGCCTCTGCTCTGGAAGATAAGCATTACAGAGACCCAACAAAATGTAGAGCTGGTACTTTGTTTGAAGAATAAATGAGCAAATAAGCCTGTTTAATGCCTGTAGGTAGTTGGAGGGAAAAAAAAACCCAAAACAGTTTAGTTGTGGGATTGTTCTTCTGTCTTATTCTTCTGGCCTACTTTGGCACACATGATACCTGACATCCTGGAGGACCTAACTCTTGGGCAACTGATATTCCTTACCAAGCATGCCTCCATCTGCAACCAAGGAGTCACCCCCATCCTTTAATTTAACCTGGGCATGTCCTATCTGACTGGTAAGGGACAGCTAAAAATGATTGTATTGTTTCATTACCTTCCAGTTAGGTTATGCTACCACCATGAAAATTTGTTTTATAGATTATTTTTGAAGAATGCTTTACTAGACTCTTTTCCAATAATGTGAATTTTGTATTGTTTTACTTTGTTGTTTTGTATGAAATATTCAGATGCATACTGCCCTAACAATGAACTCTTTGGCTACTTTGAATTTTTATGCTGCTACTTAATGGTCAATTAATTCCACTTAAGGTCACAGTTGCGCTTTTTTATTACTTGTGATGATGTTTTTGTTTGACATTCATGTTACTTGGTTATACCTCATAAAAATGATTAATGACTAACTCCTAATTGTAGAATACAAATTTTATTCTTGTCATTCCCGCTACATAAAGATTTCTTAATCTTTGAAAGCCTACTACAAGCTAAGTGAAGTTTTCCATTCTGAGGTGCAAAAGGCTTGGGTAAATATACAGATTCTGCAAGTGATAGTGGACCAGGGTATTCTCTCACTTCTTGAAACATTCCTTAGGTGAAGGAGATTTCTCTCACTACCATTCAGTATATCACTAAAGCATGTGCATAATCATGTTATTTACAGTCTATATTAAAGATTAATCTAAAACTTAAACCCTTACCAATCTGGGTCTTTCAAATTTCAAACAAAGTCTATGCAAATATACTTACTGAAGTCCCACAGCTATATTCATTTAATCAGAAATATTTATTAGTGCATTTATTTTCTAAGTTACTTTAAAGATGTCCTTTGCATACCCTTTTCCATATATAGATATATATATATATACATGCCTAGATTTCCAAGCCAGGTTTCCCACATAATTTTTTTTGTTGCTACCCTCTCAAAATACAACTAACTGCATTAAGTGAAGGCAAAGTAGGTGAGAGGAAGAAACTGCATCTGGGATCCCTTCATTAAAGACAGGAATAACATTGTTGACATGTCACAGTCCAAAGATATCACAGATATCAAAGAAAAGAAAAAGACCTGCAATCTGTAAGACAATCAGTCAGAAAAGTACATTAAGTTTGGCCTCCATTTAAAGGTTTTCCTGACTTGGCTATGATGCTTAGAAAATTTATCAGGCCAAACAGCAGTTCTGGACTACACTATTTTATTTATAATTTGTGCAGTCTTATAGTCTTAAATGTTATCCTTGATGGATGATTTTTAGTATAGTACAACAAGCAGATTCCTTTAAGTGTTCATATACTTTGAGTTACCTAATGCAAGAACTTCTCTACATGACTGCAGCATGTTTGAAATGTGAAAAACTGGGTACTCTGTGCTCGATTACTTGGGAGAATTGCAGAGTTCTGTTATCTGGCTACTCTACATTCAGTTATTTTGAGGAACTTAAATTAGGGAAAAGTTTGAGTATATCTCAAAAATGTCTGCCCATCCTTGACACCTGTAATCAAAGAGAATACAGCATTTCTGAGTATGCATAAGCCCATTAAGCTTCGTCACTGTTAGTCATATGAATTTTCTCCCTCTTTGAAAATTAAGAGAGGCACTATGACAATCAACATCCGCCATCTGTGGAAATTTATTTACAGCAAAAGGGAGGTCACATCAAAAAAGTTCCAATTTAAGAAAACAACTAGGAAAAAAAATCAAACCAGATTTTTAGTATTAGTATTTTCTACATATAACTAAACTGGTAGATAGTCTTGTACAGGTATCAAATATTTATACTGTCCTTGTGTAGTCTGCATAAGAATCACTCAAGAATGAAAAAAGTTTAAAGACGAACAACAAATGTTTAACATTGGTGTTCATTTTCATCAAGTCATAAGAGTTTCAAAGAATATTGAGAGTTGAAAAAAGGCAGAAAGGGTGAAGGACAGAATTGAGTAGACACATCCCACACCTGCTCTGGAGTCAGATAAGAGTGAAGCAACTCTAGAGTGCTGCAGTCTCTTATGAAAGCTGTAGAGCCCCTTTTCTTTGTCCACACCTAGCAAGAATCTTCTACCGCCTTTCTCAGGTAATCCACATGCATACTAAAGTACAAAAATGTCCCTAAAAATAACATCTAGAGGTGGAATTTTCAATCAAAATTGCAATGAGCAGTATGAGGTTTCATATAGTTTCGTTTGTTTTGTCAATTGTATTTGTTTTCTCTTACAATCTACCTCTTACAACCAGCTGCTCTTTCTTACAAAACACTTGCAATCAAATAGTTGAAGAGTCCAGTGGAAACAAAAGTTGAAGTACTCTCTGGCTCCTTTGTTCTTCCAGCTTTCACTGTCCATTATAACAACATTTATTGGTAACAAATTTTATTATGTGGGTGCTAAATTTTGAAAAATCTCCTTATCAAGAAGATCATGATACATCTTAAGAAAAGAAATTCACTTGGTGAATGAACTCCAATGCTTAGGGAGACTATAATACATTCGAAACATGGCATATCACAATCTTGTCTTTCTTTTATTGAAATGTCAACTCTTCAATCCTTTCAAAAATTTGTGAGAAAAACTTCTTCTTGGATTAGCCTTTCTAGGAAACAAACACTCCTGACTGCACCACCATTGCTGTATATGAAGGGTGACAAGTTGCTCTACTCCTTCTTCCCACTCCTCCAGTAAGTGCAAAACTCACTATACTGTTCCACT